>NW_001849323.1:19991-39494 GCF_000209065.1 Trypanosoma cruzi | reverse complement strand
CGCACAAGGCGTTCCCAGAGCTTGTTTGCGCACAAACTGTTGAACCCAAAACCGCCACGGAGACAAAGGGTTCTTGGCGAAGCTTCTCGTGCGCCACCCTGTTTAGCTGAATATCCGCTCTTTTCCCTTGACGCGTTAAAAGCGCAGTGTATCCTGGCGTCACTCGTGTGCTTACAAGAAAACAGCCGTCCGACGACACATCGCAGCGAAGAGATCGAGCATGGGGAATTATTCCGCCGCCGTCGCTGCTGCCAGAAGAAGAGGCGGGGAAGGAGGAAATGACTCCCCGCAAAGTATCACTCTGCTTCTTTCGTGCATTCATCGATCCGTCCTCCAGGGAGTTAATAGACGTCAGGATACTGGAGCCACCCGTGTCCACCATTCCTATCGTTCCAAAATCACAGCGGCAGTGCCGCATGTCGCTGATGGGGTAAGAAGTGGGAATGGAGAAGCTTCCGGCTATAACCGCCTGCCACGCGTCCTCTGCTGGTGAGCTTCTACCACGCTTTTTACTCCGGAGAGATGTCGTCAAAGCCTTGCGTAAGTCTGTCACTACAACCGTTCCACAGGAGTCCCCCAGGCCACAAACCACACGAAAGCTATCCTCCAGGGCACAGCATGACAGGATGCCAGCGCGTGGAGGAGCTGCCCGAAATCTTCCTTGGGCAGTCCGACATGCGGAGGCCCGCTGGGGCGCATATGTATTTACGAGTAGCACACCGCCTGGATCGCGCCAGTCCATAAGAGAAACTTCGCCGGAGGAGAAACAGACCACGAGGGATTGAGGTCCCCAGCAGTCCATACACGTGGCGTTGGCCGCAGTACGACCGAAGTTGAACGCATTTTCCTTTTCCAACGAGTCCAAATTGAGCCGATACACGCTTTCACCTGACAGAACGGACACTGTGGGCTCAAATTCGCTGTGGCGTCGCAGTCGCAGCAAAATTTCACTGCTTTCATCGGGAAGCAGCATTGTTGAATTGACATGATGCCAGTAACGCTCGTGCAAATCAATCACAGAATTTTTTTCTCTTGGGCCAGTATCCATAAAATCATTGGAGTGCACACCACCCACCAAGGAGAAACGCAGCAGCGCCTCCTGTTCATACATATAAAATGAATAAGAGCTAGAAATGAGTTGCCGCGCCTCCCGCAACTCCACCCGAGCCTCGTCGATGTGTAATGCGAGAAGCTTTCCATCCAGTTCGGGAGATGCTGAAAGAAGACATATGTCACCGCTCATTTCGTTGCTTTGCTCAGCGTCGAGTATAAGGGAAGCGTGATCACAGTATGGATGTGTTGAGACACACATTTTCGTACCATCCTCTGCAGAAAGACGCTTCTTTGACGGCAGGCCTTGCAGGGCACACTGAAGACGCCACATGTTGACTACTGCGGTAAAACACCACCCACCTGAGCTAAGGAACCAAAACGGCATCCGCAACAATGGCAGCACATATATATATATATATATATGGAGAGAGAAGGAAGGAAAGAAAGCAGGGAGGAAGAAGAAGAAGAAAAAAAAAGTGGCTGGCCGGAGAGGAGTAGGAGAGAAAACCCTACCCCTCTTTTCCTTCCTCTCCATGGGAAACAACACGCGAGATCTTTACCACCACCACCACCACCACCACCACTGCAGAAAAGATAAAAACGGTGAGAACAACAGACAAAATGTTACAAATCCCCATCGTACTTCAGGTCAAACAACAAGAAGAAAAAACACAAAAAGAACAACAACATCCTTTTGGGTCAATAAAAAAAGAAAAAAACAACAACAACAAAAACAACCAAATACCGGTTTTTAACTTATACAAAAGCACCTTTTATTTCTTGTGCTTATTTTCCCTAGCATGTCATGAATGTGACTATTTGCCTGAGGCAGGTGAGAATTCGTTCCAGTTGCAAAGGCAGTGACGCTTACATCACAACTGTGATGCCTCGAGGCATAATGGGCTCATTCCATTGCATCAACGAGTTTTTAATTCCTACTTTATCTTTCTCCCCCGGACCTCCGGAAGGAAATTTTTTCCCACTGCGACGCCTTCTTCTTATGTTACCGTGGGTGATGGATGCACCCCCGTATTCCTCATCCCACGTCCGTATTTCGCTAAAATGGATGGAGACAATGTAGACATCTAGAAATTCCTTCGTGCGCCGCGGAGCAAACCGCTTGGCAAGCCGCAGCGTCGTCTCTCGCAGTATTTCGCGGTTGTTGGTGCGGGGGGTGATTTCTTCGTACTCCTCCGTGACCCAAAAGACACGTGGAACTGTTCGCCGTGTGTCGATGGAAACACGGCCGGTTACAAAGTCGTGAAGAAGAAGATCCTTGTGTACGGAGTCAAAAATCGTCAAGACGGTATTAATGAATTGTTCCTCGGATACAATACGGCCGTACTGTGATTCCCGGCGGATTTGGGCGGCCTTGCACCGCGTTCCCTTCTGCCGAAGCGTTATGCCTATCTCATTCTCTAGCCGTATGGCACCATAGGCAATGGAGAGGAAAAAATCCATAGTCGCCGGAGCCAAACTGAAACCCATACGATCCTCCTGCGCCGATATATCGCCACACTTTTTGATGCCGTAGACACTCTTTAACAGTTCAACTTGTGCTTTTCCCAAAACGGGAATGTCACTAAGGGGAACATCCGCCAAAAATTCCTTTAAAGACTCATGAGTTGGGAGGTCATAATGCTTTAAGCTCAAAATACCTCCTGAAGCCAAAGCTGCTGGGCGTAGTGGAGGTTGATTTCGACTTGCTTCACATGCCATTTTGGCAAGAACCGGCGTGGAGGAGATGCCGCACCACGCCCCAATGCGAAGTTCATCCGCCAAAGTGCGGCTCAACATGTTCGCCACATCCACCAGCGAGTTATTCTCGGAGGGTGCGCGCTCGATGATTGGAGTGACCTCCACTGACACCTCCAGCGGCCAACGCTTGTCCACGATGATGAATCTTGTCAACATCCGCAGTTTATCTTTAACCCTCTGAAAGTCCTCTGGCGTGATTTTCCGCACCGCTCCGTTGCTGGTGGTGCCGGTTGGAGAAAAAAAGCAAAAGTGAAAAACCTTTCCCAGGGGTTGGACGCTGTACCGGTATTTCATCCGCGTGATTCGACGCATCACATCATGCTTCTTCCGATGGGGCGAGAAAACAATTGTCTTGTCCTTTGCCACAATGTTGGCGATGACGTCAGGTGGGATCGTCTCCATCAAGTGCAGGGGAAGTGCCAACTTCCCCAAATCTACCGGTTCGAGTTCCATGTCGATATCCACCCCTTCCCCGTCTACCTCCCCCTCTGCCCTCTTCCTCCTCCCCCTCCTCCTCCTCGTCATCGTCGTCGCCGTTGTCGTCGCCGCGACGGCCCCGGCATTCGTATCACCATTCAGCCGTTGGAGTCGCGGAAATGTGTGGCACACGACACAAAAACATCTGGTGCCAGTGAGAAAAAATGAATGCGACACATTTCTTCGAAGCAGACGGCACGGCAACAGAAGTCTCCAACTTCCGCCCGACACCGCCGCAATGGACGGAGCATAACGGGCACAGGACCCCAAAAGCATCCCAGAGAAAGAAATACCTCTACAGGCAAAAGCCGAAAGGCCTCGCCAAGCAATAGAAAAAAAAAAAAAAGACGACACCAACAACGAAGGGCAAACCGCAACCAAACAACCAACTAAAAAAGAAAAAAGAAAAGAAAAGAAAAAGTGTGCGCGCTTGGAAGAAAAACAAAAGCCATGAGGCTGAAGTAAACACACACACACACACACAAACGGAAAAGCAAACAAAAAAAATTAAGGAGCAAAACTCATTTAGACGCATATGTATGCATTTCCGTCGTGGTTAAACCCATTGAAGGCCCACTCACGTCCCTCACAATCTCTTAACAACAACGAGAGGGAATTTCTGATGCCACGCGACATCCTTTATCCGCCAGAATCCGTGGTAAAAGGACTACAAGGAGAAAAACATTAAAAAACAGCAGCCAGTTCAGGAAAAAGTCATCATCACCATCACCAGCGGCAGCCACAACGAAAACTGAAGGCAAATTGATAAGCGCCAAGCCAGAGAAATGCTTAAAAGAAAATAATAATAATAATAATAATAATAATAAAAGGAAAATAAAACGTAAAGTGAAGCATACAGAAGGAATTAATAATAATGATAATAATAATAAAGAATACAAATTGTACAGTACGCAGCACGCAGAACGAGCAGGCAAAAAGTCCCCGGAGAAGACCTCAAAGAAAGGCGTCATTTCCCTCCCTCCCAAGCAAGGCCAACAGAAAAAAAAAAAAAAAAAACAAAAAAAAAAAAAAAAAAAGAAACAAAAACAACAACAACAACAAAAAACGCGTGCGTTTCCACGGCCGGCAATAAAATGCATGGCTTAATTTTGTGTGTGTATATGTGGGGGAAGGGCGGGTGTGCACGGTGCACACTAACGACGTCCCAAACACAGAGAGAGAAAAAAAAAAGGGTTTTCCTCGGTGTTTACAAAGAACATGCCTAAATAGAGAAAAAAACACGATTCATGTTGCCAGATGGTGCGTTCAGCACGCGCGTATGTGAGGCTGTCTTTGGACGCCTTTCAACCGAAAGGACAGAAGCAGTGATGCGTGCAGGTGGACGCCCCTTCCTTTCCTCCACTCCGGATATAAGTTTTTTACATGAGGTTGATTGCAGTTTTCCCAGTCGCACACCCACCAGGCGAAACTTGTCAAAAGAGGTGAGATGGGGCTGGAGAAGTTTCCGCGTCGCTTCCCGGAGAGCGGCAAAATCGTTTGTCGCCTCCCCTAACGTCAGACTAAACTGATGATTTTCAAACGTACGTCGCTTCATGAGCAGTGTGACACGTTGCGCTGCCACACGCCGGAGCAGCAAGGTGTTATGCACAGCCACAAGAACTTCCAGCACAATTTGCTTCAACTCCGCCTCGCTCTTCAAACGACGCTTAAATGTGATTTCATGTCCCATCTTTTTTTGTGTCCCATCGCTTCGCATAAGGTCCGCGTTGCTCCGTACCACGCCAAGTCCTGCCGAAAGATAGAAGCGAAAGGTCTTCTCCGGAAACAAGAAACACAACAGTCCCTTTTTTCTCAGCATACATCCACATGTCCGAATGCCAAGTACGCGGAGAATTGCGTCCTGCACAGGCCCGATCCCAGGCACTGTGCGCACGGGAAGATCCTTCATGAACTCCATGACATCCTGCCGCGTCCGCAGACGGAGCTCGTGCTGGCCGTTCGGCTTCTCGTAGTTACTCGCAATCTTGGCGAGTGTCGCCGTCGGGCCAATGCCAGCACTGGCCGTCAATTGCGTCTCCGCAAACACGCGTGCACGGAACTCGGACGCAACATCCCCCGCGGTCATGCCGGGGTGCTGCTGCAGGTACGCTGTCACCTCCATTGTCAGTTCGTCAAGACCCACGCTGGTGAAGTTTGGGTCGTACGCGGCCGCAATGCCACGTACCACGGCGGCCTCTGCATGGTAGGCATCAAAGTCTGTTGGCACAATAACGAGTGACGGGCACAGTTTCACGCCAATGTACCCGGGCATCCCGGAGCGCACGCCGTAGCGCCGTGCCACATAGTTGGTTGTGGAGAGCATATCAAAGGTCCCCACGCCCAACGGGACGTCCACAAGTGAGGGATTCTTCTTCATCTCCACTGCGGCATAGAACATGTCCATGTCCACGTGCACATAGTTGCGGAAATGACGTCCTGCCTCCAGTTCCACCTCGCACATTTCTACCTTGTCCTTCAATGCCTGCTTGTCGGCGGTGGAGAGATGGCGGTACACTTCAGATTTCGATAGGAGTTCCATATGACGCTTCTTCCGTTGCGCCTCCAGTCGCTCCTCATTGAGGTAAAAGGCTGACCCTTTGGAACAACCTTCAATGACTTTGTTTACGCGTGCCTTGTTTACACCAGAGAGCCCCGCTTTGGTTGCATCGAGTGTCAGCTTGCTCGATACCTCATCAACAGCCCGTTTTTTGCCCCGTATGCGCCGATGGAATACTGCCGGGGAAACTCTCGCCCAGCAGCGCTGCATCGCCGTCACGCGCACCAATTGCCTTTTCCCTCCACCCCTCCGTGAGAAGAGAAAAACAACAACAACGGGGGCTCTTGCCGTTTTTATGGGTTAAAAAAAAGGAAAAAACAACAAAGCCAAAAGAAATAAATAAACAAGCAAAAGAGCTGCAGGGAAAAGCAAAAAAAAAAAAAAAAAGGAAAACCGTTAGTCATCATATGCAGTCAAACTTTTAGCATGATGATGATGATGATTCACCCTCCTCTCCTGGTGCGCACACAACCCCCCCGCCCTCGCGTACTGGGCTTGCTTACGGCACTACTAAGGATACCTCCCTTCGTTTTGTTTTCTTCGGCGGCTTGTCGCCATACTCACCTCACTTCTTTACAGGTGACGGGTATCACCCGCGGCAGAAGAAGGATGCCAGCACTGTTGCATCAACAGGCGTCTGAGCGTCATCACCTACACACACACAAAGACACGCGTGCAATTTTTCTCATTCTAGATTCGTGACGTGGAGGTGCGACCTGTTATGCGGCAGCGCGACTTCCTTCGAATAGACGTTACGCTACTTGTTTGTTTTTGAACACCGACTCCCCATAAGGTGGCGTATCAACCACCGGCGGAAGGACCTGCGGGGAGCTATTCAGACCCTCATTTCCCATCAAGGCAAGCCGCTCCAAAGCTGTGACGCCGCCAGAAGATGAATATTTCGTTGGTGGGAAAAAGACAAATGCCTCAATGTGATCTAATGCATCTCGAAGAAATGTAATTTCTTGCAACTGCGATTGTAAGGTTTCCTCTAAAAAAGTACAATTTGAGCGTGCTGTTATTGCTGCTTCCCTCTCATGTGCATAGTCCATTTGAACATTCCGCAACTCCAGACGAAGCGCGTCGAGCTCCATCGCACCGCGTTGCCTTTCTTTTCGCTGCTCTTCGCGTGGTGCGGGGCTCTTCAATGGAGCCTCTGCAGGAAATGCCACTGGAGGAACCACAAGTGGCACCGGTTCCTTTTCTTCTGCTTCCTCTTTGGGTCGCCTTGGCTCTTGATGCCACGGCAGTTCTTCTTCTGTTGTTTGAACAGCTGCAGAACGGCGGTAGACATCCGCCGTCTGACACGCCGCCGTCGTGACGCTGTGACTCGTCTGCGTCTCTTTATTGCATCCACCGCAGCATTTTCTTTCAATGACGGCAGCCGCCTTCTTTAGAAGCATTTGTTTCACCTTCAACCCCTCGTCCACCTCCGCCAACTTAAGCCGTCTTTTTAACTCCACCATTTCCTTCTGCGTGGATTCCAGAGCGCGTTGCCACTCACCATGAGCCTCCTCCAGCTCAGCCTCATGCTGCTCAACAAGCATCCGTTTTTTGCACTGGTAGCTCTCATAGGCATCATTTGCCTGCCGTTCAAGTGCATCGAGCAACGCTTCACGGTCTCTGTGCCACAGTTGGAAAAGCACGGTCGCGTTCCCTAAAAAAACACCATGCTGTAGCAGCATAAGGCTTTGCATGTGCTGCTGCATGGAGAACAAAAATTCTGGAACGGCAGCCACCTTCTTCTCCAATTCGTCAGCAAACGCACGTGCATCACGAAAAATGCCAAGACACTCCTCAAGGTCATTGGTGAGGGCTGCGTTTTTACGTTGAAGCGTAAGAATGGTGGAGGAGCATGTTGGTGGCTTCGTTTTTCTTGTCGACACCGCCACACCGCTTTGAGATGTACCTGCGGAGCCGTGAGTACACACGTACTTCATCGCACTGGCTGCAGCAGCGACGGCAGGCACTCACACAGTCCCTTGGCAACTCTTCAAAGAAAAACAACAACGACAAAACAACAAAACAGGCAGACAACACTAATGATGAGAATCTGACAAATACACAACGTCAAGAGAAAATAGAGAAACACAGCCGGGGTGCAATTCGCACTCGTCACCCCACAAAACAAAAAAAAATTTGCTCTGGTAACGGAAAGGGTATCCGTAACAAATATACGCGAGAGCGAATACAGCTGAGCCTCACACATTCAATCAATCACGATGATGTCGTCACCACCACTACTGTTACCTTCAGACCGCCTCAACTTCACCGGTGGACTCACACACACCACATCATCGTCACCCTCCTCATCGTACATTGCATCCCTATTCGCTGAGCAACACAACACCTCGACACCATTATTCTCATCCTTACACTTCACTTCTTCTTTTATTGGGTTTTTGGCCCCACAACTTGCCGTGCGAGAATTGGAATAGCTACGACTGCAGTACTGCAACAGAGTACGCTGCATGCCACCCCGCTGCAGAGCCTCGTACTCAGACTTTGTGATGATATCCGCCAGCCGCACACCCACCAGTCGCAAGAACGCGTATTGGTCCGCAATACGAAGCAAAAGCTCGTCAACTCCACGACGGAGAGTCTCTAAATCATCCGAGTGTTGTGGCAAATTTTTGGAGTACTGATGCACTTGAAAGCTCGCCCGCTTGGTCTTCAGGACGATTTGTCTACAAAACAATTCATTTTCCTCAAGTCGACGATGCGCCGTCTGCAGGGCTGAATGTGCAATCTGCTGCAACTCCAGGCGACTTGAGAGGTTTCTAAATGTGCGTTCCATACCGATAGACTTCCGTTCAGCCTCCGTCGTTCGCTCACTTCCATCATTCGTGTCGGCGTCCATCCAGCGCACCACGCCCATAGAAGAGCCTAAAAGAAAGCAAAATGTCTTCTCTGTCAGGATGTAGCACAGCTCAACACGCCGATCGTATATCTCCCCAAGAAGGTTGATACCAAGGCCGTGAAGGATGCTTTCTGTGGAGCGGCCAATCCCAGGCACTGTGCGCACGGGAAGATCCTTCATGAACTCCATGACATCCTGCCGCGTCCGCAGACGGAGCTCGTGCTGGCCGTTCGGCTTCTCGTAGTTACTCGCAATCTTGGCGAGTGTCGCCGTCGGGCCAATGCCAGCACTGGCCGTCAATTGCGTCTCCGCAAACACGCGTGCACGGAACTCGGACGCAACATCCCCCGCGGTCATGCCGGGGTGCTGCTGCAGGTACGCTGTCACCTCCATTGTCAGTTCGTCAAGACCCACGCTGGTGAAGTTTGGGTCGTACGCGGCCGCAATGCCACGTACCACGGCGGCCTCTGCATGGTAGGCATCTAAGTCTGTTGGCACAATAACGAGTGACGGGCACAGTTTCACGCCAATGTACCCGGGCATCCCGGAGCGCACGCCGTAGCGCCGTGCCACATAGTTGGTTGTGGAGAGCATATCAAAGGTCCCCACGCCCAACGGGACGTCCACAAGTGAGGGATTCTTCTTCATCTCCACTGCGGCATAGAACATGTCCATGTCCACGTGCACATAGTTGCGGAAATGACGTCCTGCCTCCAGTTCTTGTTCAATTTGACTAACTTTCCTCTCCCACTGCTTTCTGCATGCTGCATTCTTTTCTCCACTCATGTATTGTGCGAATTGCGCTGAATTCTGACGCAACTGCAGCACGTGTTTCTGCCGGATCTCAGCCTTTCGCCGCTCGTTTATGTAATAATTGGAACCTTTCGATGCCTCTTGGATGATAGCTGTCGTCTTGTTCGCATCCGCCGAATCCAAACCAGCCTTGTTGCTGTCAAACTGTAGTTGAAACTCAGGCAGCGGTTGGGCTAGCGGAATAATACGAGTGGCCGCAGTGTGAGTATCACATGGTTTCTTGCCGTCCATCTCAACCATCTGGAACTTGTCACCTGCCGTCTTGTCATTTTCTGCTCCATCCAACACCATCACCATCTCCTTTTGAAGGCAGTTTTTTACCACACTCATTTGGGGTTCGCCTGCGGGCATCGCAAACGTGATTGAGCAAACTGAAGACCCGCCCCGCTGCAGTGCCACGCAGCAGATATAAAACCTCTCACGGTTGCCGGCCTGCGTCACGTCTTCTCCCGTCTTTGGTCTCCACGCAGCCCCTTGACGCAATTCCTAAAAAAAAAAAAAAAGGAAAAAGAAAAAGAACAAAAAGCAAAAAAAATTAACAAAATAATGAGACAAGGCGTGTGTGCCATTGAAACGACGTCCCTCCTTGTCACTCGCCCAGCCAATTCCCCGTCTGCATGATGCAATCAAACGTATACCCACACCACATAGAGAAAAACCCCCTATAAAAAAAAGAAGGGACAGCCAAACAACTAGAAACAAACACACAGAGGAAATACAGCGTGTATGCGTATGTAGCCAGACCCTGATTTATTATTATTATTATTATTTATCTTGGCGCGGTTAGTGTTTTTTTCCGGTTTTCGTTTTCTCCATCTTTCTGCCTCCCTCTCCCTCCCACTCTCTCTTCTTTTTTTTTTTTTTTTTAATGAGCCGCCTGCCTGAGTGAGTGTGTGATGAGTCGTGCATGAAGGTGGTTCACACGCACACGTACCGCGGCACCATTGGGATTGAGCGAAGAGGCAGACAGGCAGGCGGAGGGGGAGAGGGGAAGGGAAGGATGGTTTGGAAACAAAAACGAAAACGAAAAAAACAACCAAAAAAAAAAAAGGAAAAAAAAAATAATAAAAATAAAAGTCAAAATAAAAATGGAAGTAAAAAACAATTTGGGGTTGGTTGGTTGGTTAGGGGTCTGTTATTCGTGGGTGCCCCGTACTGGTCTGGCGGGTGGACGGAGCCGTGCGCCAGACAAAATAAAAATAAAAATAAACAGACAAATTTGGGAGGTGGGCGGGCGGGGGGGATTTAAAAAAAAACAAAAAAATTAAATTGAACGATTCCCTCCTTCCCAAAAAAAAAAAAAAAAAAAAAAAAAAAAAAAAAAAACCAACAAATCACAAGGAGAGAAAACAAAAACAAAACAAAACAAAACAAAAGGGAGGGAAGTGTTTATGGATCGGCGGCCAAAACAACTAAATAAAAAAAGAGGGAAGACAAACAAACAAACAAACAAACAAACAAAAAAAGGAAGGTGAAACGCAACGGCAAGACGCAACGAATAAAACAATGCTCATAGCCTGCGAATCACGAATGAATAAAGGGAAATAGGGGTGGGTGGGGACGGAAGGAAAAGCCAAAGGAAAAGAATAAAGCATCTTCCTCCTTCTGCTGCTGGCGCCGCAAAACACACACACACAAAGAGATAAAAAGACACACACAACTCCCCTCTCCTTCCCCCCCCCCCCCCGTTTCGATCGTTTTCTTTTCTCTTTTTTTTTTTTTTAATTATTATTCTTCTCCTTTATTCTCTCATTTCTTCCCTCTGCCTCCTCCAAAAGGTTTCCCCCCTCTAATATGCATATGTGTATGTATACATGTGCATATAATGTATATAATGTAATGTACTTTTTTACTTCTTTTTTATATTTATTTTATTTTTACTCATGTAATCCCTTTTTTCCCGCTTTTTTCCCACCCCTAGCGGCATGTGACTTCTTTTCGTTCGTGATTGTTATCTCTCTTTTTTTTTTTTTTTTTTTTCCCCACCACCACTTATTTATTTTTTTTTTTTTCTTCTTTCTTTTCCTTTGCCTCTTCTTGTGTCACAAGAAAAGCATCTCAGTCAGAAACAAACAAACACACATAAATAAATTGGAAAAAAAAAAAAAAAAAGAAAGAATGCATCATTGCTGCTGCGATAGTTGTTGGGAAGTAGCGGGGAGAAAGTCCGTGCGTAAAAGGACATCGCCCTGATAGACCGGTGACACCATAGGGCTGTCACTGTTATTTGCGTCCATTGGTAGAATGCCCATCTTGGAGCAGGAATATTGCGACGCACCTCCAAAGAGCCGACTTTTACTTTCCGTGAGGCTACCCAATGAATGCTGCCGTGTTGACGTCTCCGTTGGTACCGTGCTGGCAAAAGAGTCCATAGCCGAGGAAGCATGAGAATGACGCCCCTGTGCTGTACCCAAGGACTTTATGGGAGACATTGGACCTGCCGCAACATTTGTCCCAAAGAAACACGGCATTCCTATCAGAGGGGTAATGGCACGTTGCTTTGGCGTACTGTGCGGGGTAACAATGATGTTGTGCCGGGCATCGTGATGGAAACGACATGCGCTCCCACGGTTACAGCAGCCTTCAGCGTAGTGTCGACATGGATTAAGAAGCCTCTGCGAGTTTGTGTCGTTGTTTTGGAATGAGTCATCGTATGGGTTGTGTGCATATGTCCATACCTCTCCACCAGAAGGCTTGCGAACGAGCCACATGCTCTTCGACGATCCAGAAAGAGGAGACTTGCCCCTCGACATCTCTGTTCTTTTTGCCTTCGTTTTTCCGGTTTCCGTGCAAATTCCCGCCGCTTTTTTTTTTTTTTTCCTTTTCTCCTTTTCCTCCTCCAAATTTCCCCTCTTTGCTTCACACAGACAGACAGACAAGCCTATTCCTTCAACGCGGGTTCCCCTTTTTAAATTCTCCGGTTGTATTCCCCGGCTGCTCGGTGCAATAACTTCGGCCCTCCCTCTTTCTTTCTTTCTTTCCGTGTCGCTTACGCAACAAAACACCGCTTTTCTTCCCTTCAATTTTTTTGCCACTTTTTTTGTTTTTACTTCTTTTTCCCTCTAACGCTCAATTTTGCTTTCGTTCCGCACACGTTAGTCAAACAAACGACAGAACACAAAAGAAAACGAAAAAGAAAAAAAAAAAATAACAATGAGTTACGGCAAGACATCTCACACCTACGGACATCGTGTGTGTACCAAAAACAACAACAACAACAAGGGCCAGTAGCGTATACGCCACGAAATAAATAAATATAGAGCAGCAACCCCCCTCCACTCTCCCACTCCCACCCCTTTTTTTTTTAAAACCATATGACCAAAGCCCAAACCTCGGTTTTTAATTAGGAAGATCAAAGACGGCACGCAGCTTTCGTGCAACACCGTCTTCCGTGTTACATCCTATTACTTCAAGGTGCGGCAATGCTTCTTTCAGCCGGGATTGCGCATTCCCCATCACACAACCCTTCCCAGCCATTTGCAGCATCTTGAGGTCATTCATTCCATCGCCAAAGGCTATTATTTCTTGTGCGCTAATGCCCAGCAGCTGGGCCACCTCGCACATGGCATTACCCTTGTTGACGCCCCACCGCACTGTGTCGAGAACAAGGGGATGTGACATGCTGTGTTCCACTTTGCCTTGGAAGCGTGACTCCAGAACCTTCTCCACACGTAGTAGCACTTCGTGTTTTCCAGAAAAGAAAACAGCATGTACCCCATCATGTGGACACGTGTTGAGATCCATTTCCTTGTAGCGGAAACCGGAGCCCGCGTACGCTGCAAGCATCCTCTCCGAGCCCCGATTTGTCAGCCACTCCTCGTGTCGATAGAAGTTGGTTGTGAATAATGAATCTTCCGCGTCTTGGTTTTCATCGTCAAGTTTAATGTTGATAAGTTCCGAAACGACATCGGGATCCACATCATGCGTGACAATTGCACGTCGCTGCGGATCAAACACCCTCGCTCCGTTGCTGGTAATAAGGTAGCCACCATGCAAGTCGCACTTTTCGACGGTATGAAACACATCGAAATAGGCACGACCGGTGGCAAAAATAATCGCAATGCCTTTACTTTTCAGCAGCCGCAGCGTCTCCGCCGTGTACTCGGAGATGCTGTGATGCTCGTTCAAAAGTGTGCCGTCAAGGTCTGTGACCACCGCAAGATACGTCATGGAGGAAGGATGACCGTATTTACTTATAAAATGCAAAAATCCTTCCTTGATAACTTTAATGTCCCCTCCAAATAGTTGTGAATCCAATGGCTGTTGGTAGCTCATAAGCCCAATATATATATATATATATACAAAAAGAGAAGGTCGACAGAAAGAAGGAATTGAAAGAAAAAAAAAAGGAGGTGCACCGGCACGCCTGCGACGGAGATTTACGTAATGCCTTCACTCCCCCTTTGCCACTCACTGGCATCCACCGTGTTTTTGGCAAAGACACAACAACGCGCGAAAGGAGCAACAACCCCCTAACCCCCCCAGCCTAGGAAACTCTTAAATTTGTGAGAGGCCTCAAGAGGGATACAATACACATAAGAAAGAAACAATGCATCACTAATATTGACTGTGGCGAGGCAAGGATACTGGCAAAACATGCACACAGTGGTACTCTAATGCCTGCTCAGGATTGCCTATTTCCTCCCCACGCTCACTGCCCCTCCAGAAGATAAAAAGATAAGCATTTAATCCCTGTAAGAGCAAAAGAAAACAAAATCCACCACTTTATCAAACAAAAAACAAAAGAATCGGTATCAAAAAAACAACAAAAATACAGCATTACATCGCTGTCTTCCTATAAGCGGTATTTCACACTACTTCCTTCATATATGAATGCTGATACCCTTCACAAGACCTTTTGCTTTGGACACCGCTCCCCTTGAGGTCCTTTCCGCACGGACTCCAGTAGAAGCAGCATTATGAGGGGCGGTAGCGTCAGCATTAGCGTGGACGCTCTTGGGCATCATCTTTATAGATTCTGGTGGAGTGGGAGGTTTGGTTTGTTCGGGAGATCGTTTCGGGCTGGGTACAGTCTTTGTTTGCTGTGCGTTTAATTTTTGATTGCCCATGGGTATCTTTGCCTCCGCATAATTTTTCCTTGGCCGACCCACACGTCTGACAGCGGCAGGAGGAACCGCAACGCGCACATTCGTACCATGCTGGGGTGGTTCCGTCTCTGTGGCCTCCAAAGCCTCGGCGGTTCCCTCCTGCTGTTCCTTTTCTGCCGGGTGATACTTCTTGCAACGAAGGACGAGATGAAACACCGCCGTGTCGCATCGACCCAACTCACGCCGCACATTTCTAGCGGAGTCGGCAGGAACGCCGTTCACAGACGCAATGAGTACGGAGTTGACGTAAGGGAGGGCGTCCTTGGTAAGGAATTGTTTGGCCACCACCGACCCATACAAGGCCTCCTTCGGCAGCGGGTCAAGGTAGATCAGTTTCTTTCGTTGATGGATGCTTAGTTCCCATGGTTTACTTGTGGAGGAACGGCTGACGCTAAGCGTCGCACACGGCTCCACCTTGTTTCTGCCGACAAACTCATTCAGTGTGAATGACAGGAACGTAAAAGGCTGCCCAATGTGCTTTATGCGGGTTAAAAACATGGACGCCACTGCCCTGATCGCGGCTGCAGCGTGTGTTCGTGTATGCGAATTGCAAGAATGTCGGTAGTTAAGTGAGTTTGCTTCTCACTTGGAAACACACTGCATGCAGGGAAAAGAGCGAAGGATACAAGACAAACAAACAAACAAACAAACCAAAAAAAAAAAAAAACTGATGGAGAAAAACCAGGCCTCAGTAAAGGGAAATGTAATAAATAAATAAATCGTCACGGTCATTCAGTAACAACTTTCAGATGCAACAAGCAAACAGTAAACAAAAAGAAAACTCATTCCGGAATATATTCCTCGTCCTCGTCCTCCCCACTATTGTCCGTATCGCCATCACTCTTATTCTTATTACGAGAGGATGATTCCGACATTCCCCTGCCCTCCGCGCCACTGGCACTCTCGGAGCAGTGACGTTTTGCCACAGGCGCTACAAAAGCCTCATTCCGCTCCAACGCCTCTCGGAGGGCAGTCACCCTTGAGGAGAAATTCACACTATGCCTCGTGTCATACGCCGCACGACGCTCCGGGTCGGAAAGAACCATGTACGCCTCAGTGATGCGCTGATAGCGCTGCTGCACCTGGGCCTCATTCGTCGTTTCCGTATCCTTTCGGTACGCCACACGGTCCGGGTGCAACTTCAGTGATAACCTCTTGAACTGTCGAGTCAATTCTGCCTGACTAACGTTCACCGGCACGCCCAACACGGAGTACAACGGCGGCGGGGAGGATGACACACGACCAGGCAGGGAATCCATGTTGTCACGTCCCCCTCCCTCTAAAAGCCAAAGAAAACAAAAAAAAAAAAAAAAGAAGGAAGGGGCTATGAAATGCCAATAAGCGCCGGTACTACCATACATATTTACTTGTGGGTAGATGATTGTGTCATCAACGATGTAAATGCAGAGGCCACACCTCCATAAATGGCAGCAAAATACAAATACGATGGAAAAAAGAGAAGAATAATAGCAACAACAACAACAACAAAATGCATGCGTACATATCCGAATCCAAGTAATGATGGTTTACAACAGAGAACAAGAGACTACAGTGCGGAAAAACCAAATAGAGTGAGAATGACGTCGCCTGGAAGAAACTCCGAGAGGTCCGAAACCATGACTTTTCGAATGTCCAACTCACCCTTCACTCTTTCACGGCAGCCACAGCAGGCCGGCGTATTTGTTCCCGACTTCGTGGAACATAAAGGGACACACAGCGCCTCCTGAAAAAGAACCCGACGTTCCCACAGGCACTGTGAGACTACAACTTCCCGCGCCTGCTGCTGTTCCTCCATGAGACGACAGCTCGCGTCTTGAAGCTTTTTCTTCTGGACTTTCCCGTACATTGTGTCACCGTACTCGACCAGCCAAGTGTGTGCGGTAGCGGGAGTGAAGATACATGCCGCCTCTTCATTCACAATACGCAGTCGCATTTGTTCTTCTTCCTCTACCAACAACCGCACCTCATGCTGGAGCATCCATCGCCGCACCACGTACTTCTCCCCATCTCTGCAGAAAATGGCAAAAAACATCAAACGATTCATTGTTCGCAACTTCTTCTCAAACAGCATGATCCCCCCTCGATGATACCGCTCATATTCCACCAAAAGTTGAATGGTCACTCGCAGCCGTGTGCTTTGAAGTTCTCGCTCACGATCCGCCAACTGGGCTTGCATCAGTGTGCGAGAACGACACAAAAACTCATCCGGTTGAATATCTTTTTCCAATGCCTCGGTTTCAGTTCGACAAATAATCTGCCGTTCATGAGCCTCCACATCCATCACCACCTTCTGCATAAGCAGTTCCTCCTCTGCAGCAACAGCATGTCGACAAAGACCTTCATATGTATACATGAGGAAACAAAACTCCACAAATTCATGCTTCGTAATTTCTGCCCGCGTGCCTCTCTCCACACCAACGTTCTTTACAATAGTTAGATATGTAAAGTATGGAAAAATAAGAGACCCCTTCAAATCTACCATACGACGCAGGTATTGACGCCTCATTTCAAGGGATTTCTCTCTTGTGGTCTTCACTTGTGGACGATGAGGCTTCTGGAGGATGGTGTATGCATTTTTCCCTTTCGCCAGCTTCACGCAAAACGCATGATATTCCATGAGCGTTTCAAAACGTTCCGCCTCATTCCTTCTAATTTGTTGAATTCCAGCAAACGCTGAAACACACAGTCTATGTTTCCGATGACAGACAGACAACTCCTCCTCCCGCTCGACAAGCAAGGAGTCCTGTAGAGAGGCATTTTCCCCAACCACGATGGATACAAAGAGACACAAAAGGTTCACCTCCGGCTCCAAAGGTACCGCCGACTCCTCAAGGACTTCCAAATCCCAAAGAAGATGCTTACATGGTAAAGGGGCTCTGCAAGATACATATTCGCTAAGGAAAGATAATCTGGCAAGCTTCTCTTCTCGAATGACCTCAGTCAACTGACGCCACACCTCCAGCCGCTGCAAGAATTCCTTCCAGATCATCACCTTCCCTTGCAGTAGCTCCTGAAAGATCCCCACCTTTCTCCAAAGAAAGGACCATGGCTCAACTATGTCACGCTCACGACAGGCAGATTCCTCCTCTTCTAGACGCTTCAGCGACGCGTTTTCACTGTGAATGCGTTGAAAAACCCCCGTGAAAGACTTTTTCACCGTGGTCACCAACTCCTCCTCAGTGGTGATGATAGGTGGATCTCGCGTAAACCTCCAAGGGGGCCAAGAGCCCTCAACTTTCTCATCGCCGTAGTACTGTACAGGTGACATTGCAAGTGAGGTCGACACAATGAGAGCACGCTCCTGTTTTTCTTGATACATGAGCCAATGTAACGCACGCTGAAGCGACGCCATCGACCTTTGCTGACACGTTGCCCTTCCTTCAGATCCTGCTGTCAACCCCATGAGCGCAGCACGGTGCAATGGTGCATACTTACCGCAGAGCAAAGAAAAGTCACGCGACAACGTCTTATCACTACCGGCGATGCCGGGCAATTTTGGGCGGAATGCAACACTTGTTTTCTGTGCAGCCAGCGGTTCATACCGCGTTGTTGTCCGCTGCTGCTGTGGGAGCAAAGGTAGTAGACTCATGTGTTTCTCCCCCTTTTGCAGCAGCTTCCGGTACCCTCACAAGGAGGAGACAACAAAAGCAACAGCGGGTGCCACGCAGAAAAGGGGGGTGAAAACAGAGAGAGAGAGGAGGAAGAAGACCGGCATCAGTATTCACATCATGCAAAAAGGGAATGAGAGAAAGAGAGAGAGCACACAACAGCCGCCTCTAATTCATGTTTGACCACCTTCCCGCCCACCTCTTGCAATCCCCCTGATGATACAAGCAACAACGTGTGCCAAACGGGCCTAAAAGATACAAACTTCCTTTGGTATAAATATCTATATATATATATATATATATATATATATATCTTCTATTTCAATTTTTCTCAATATCTTTTTCCTTCATTTTGTTTATTTCTGTCCTCCTTCCAGCGCATATATTCGCACCGCCAATGCACATGTTGCCTCCCACAGTGCGGTCATCATGAGACTGAAACCCTCCACTACATGGGTATAAATATAAATATACAAATATTTAAATATAAGCCAAGACATCAGATCACTTCCACACATACACAGAAAGATAGACAAACAGACAGGCAAATGTACAAAAACAAGCCCATTTTATTCATTACAAAACGTTATTATATTTACTAATGACAGTAGTGAGACTAAAAACAGTTATGATGACATAAATGCATGCATACGCGTGTGCATGCTCCTTTCGTCCTCACCTCTCTCCGTACATTATATATATTTATATATAAACAACAACGAAAGAAAAAAAAAACGGAGGACAGAAATACTCGTCCTAATGAGTTCATATATTTATATTTAAATATAAATATAAATTGCCACATGTTCACTACGTAACAAAACTTTTCACCGGCGTGATTGTTTGAGAGTTGCTTGACGCATATTTCTTTCCGTCTACCCCTTCCTTACGTATCAATAGGACGTGGTAAACCGAACATGAAGAGAAGCTCGTCAAGAAGGCAGCAGACATACACACACACACACACATATATATATATATATATATAAATATAAATAAATATATATTTAAACATACACGTGGGGTATAATAATAATAATAATTATAATTATAATATCGACGTGAAAGGAGGGGAGGGGGGAAAGGAGGTATTCGGTTTAGTCAACGGAAAAGCCAACAAACAAACCCCCCCCCCCCCCAAAAAAAAAAAAAAAAAAAAAAAAAAAAAAAAAAAAAAAAAAACCCCAACCAACCAAACAAAAAAATAAAGGGCAAAAAAAAAATGAAAACAAACCCAAAAAAAGGGAAAAAAAAAAAAAAAAGAAGGAA
>NW_001849323.1:0-19891 GCF_000209065.1 Trypanosoma cruzi | reverse complement strand
CACAAACAAACGAACAAAAAGATAAAAGGCAAAAAAAAAATGAAAACAAAACCAAAAAAAAGGAAAAAAAAAAAAAAAAGAAAGAAAGACAAGTCTTCTCTGGTGTATAAAATAAAGAGGCACAACACTGGCAGCAGCAGCAGCTGTCAATGATGCACATACCACCCAGCACTTACGGGCATTATTACAAGAAATGCACAGTCTACTGCAGCGAGGGGGTTGTACCGGAACATTTCTCTAGGCCAAAGCGGAAAAAATAAAAGACATTCATCGCACTTCGTTCCAGTGTCGAGACAAACCCTAGAAAGTCCAGATATAACCCCATTAACCGCAATTCGTCCTTGTACCGTGTGAACATAATAGATTTTTCTTCCACCATCTGTAACAACATATTGCGTATACGCCTCCATTGGAGTTGACCCATGCCTCTCACAAGAGATAAGTTTGGCGTAAGAATTTCAGTGGACCAAGTCCACTCCTGTTCAGTAGAACGTAAAATTT
This sequence comes from Trypanosoma cruzi, assembly GCF_000209065.1. Taxonomy (NCBI): domain Eukaryota; phylum Euglenozoa; class Kinetoplastea; order Trypanosomatida; family Trypanosomatidae; genus Trypanosoma; species Trypanosoma cruzi. The sequence goes on along the minus strand of NW_001849323.1, from coordinate 19,390 downwards.
GTTTAAATTCCAGTGCTTCACAAGTCAATATTTCATGGCGTTCAAGATGTTCCAAAGAAATAGGGAGAGCCAAATGCTTTCCGAGATGGGTGGAACACGATGGGCATGTAATTGGGAGAGCTGTTGGCTCAAACAGGGTGGAGTCTTTCACTTTATAGTGGTCCTTCGCGTGCGCTGCAGGAGAAGTTGCGTTCGTCGGATCGGTTGCACTCAGAAATGACACAGGGGTGTTTGAGACCCAATCACCGGTTCCACAAAACGAGCGGTACAAAAGTGATGCATCCTCGCCAGGACCTGCGTCCGCTTCAATGATATCACTACCCACTGATATTGTATTATCATCTTCAGAGTAGGCCCGAGCGGAAGCCCCACCGGGCCCAGCGAGGCTGTTTGCAGCACTTTGATGCACAATATGACCCAATGAGCTTAGACCTAAACGTTTGCCCCTATACTGTCCCCCTGTTGCATTTCCATATTGTCGTGAACGCTGGGAGGAGGCGGAGACATCTGACATCAAATCAAAGTATAAACTAACAGACAAATCAAATGCCCTAGGAACTGTACTGAATGCCACTGAGCGTAACCCTCCAAGAAACAATTCCCATCGACCGTGAATGCTTTTGCTCTGGCTATTTGCTAAAGAAAAACTAATATTAGGAATATACTCGAGTGCGTCCATGTTATCTCTTATTATCGACCGATTTGAGAGTAATACTTCCTCCCAGAGTTTATATCGGAGATGTAGGATAACGTATTCAATAAAATGCACACGCAATGCAGCGTTGACACGTCCAAGTTCGCCTCCAATAACAGAACGAGGCGTGGGTGATCTAAAAGAGATGTTTTTCTTCGCACAAGAGCTATTATTTAAAAATGACGTAGAAACAACCGCAACTGTACCTTTTTTACTCACTTGTTGTTTCCTCCACGGACGTACCACACGGTGCCAACCCGGCCACCAATTTTTTTTTGCTGAGAGAGATGTGCCCTCAGCCTCAGTCAAGTTGTATTCCGTGTAGCTGGTGTCAAGGTCAATCTCAACAAGATAATTAAGGAAAGATGCAATAGTATTCCTCGCTGCAGTAAATATAGCCGATGCACTGTACACAGTCGCCTTCCAAAGACGCCATCTTACCAATTCTTGCTCCATCACAAGGATATAAAGTTCCTGAATAAATTCTTTCCATATCTCCATCCGCTGCTCCATTTCAAGTGCATTCATGTCATACATTAACGCATATCGATGCTGATTACAGAACAATGGTTGCTGTTTACGTGTATTTAACACGCCTTTATCTCGAACCTTTTCATTTGTGTAATCCCCTTCCCGGGAGAAAAAGGAATTGTGGTACTCGGGTGAGACAATCTCATCCGATTGCAAAATCGACTTTTTTGTTTTCGTTCCAAACATAAAAGACATCATTTTACTTTGACAGGAGTTCTTTAAATTGGTACTGTCCCTCCTTTCCTCCTCCTGGCCCTCTTGCCGGATGCTGCGTCCCGTCTCAAAACTCGGCAAGGGTTGGTTGCGGGCACCCGTCGCCCCACTCAAATTTGCAAAACCCCTGCCGCTCGCCAACGTCAACTGAACCAACACTTCAGGATCCGAGCTGTTAACAAGAAATTTGAGCGGCGGGCTCAAGTTTTGCACGGGGAAGCCGATCAGCCCAATTCTGTTGTCCTGCCGCCTAAACGACGACCCTGACGGCATGCAGGAAGAAAAAAAGAAGCCACTAAAAAGCAAAAAAACAAAAAACAAAAAAGAAAAAAAACACAATAAGCATGATTCAGTCAATACCACTTGCCCTCTCTTCATTGCTCTCCTTTCAAACACACAAGTGACACGCGCATATCTCGTATGCATTAAAAGTACACACAAACACAAGTCATTTGCCCAAATGAATAGCAATTCCTCAAACGGCTGTTAGCCTATCATAAGGTTACAATTCCGGCAAATTTGACAAGAGGAAAAAGAAAAAAAAATGGCATGTGGCCACCGACAATTATTTACTCCACAGACCTTTATGCACAGAGGGGCAGAAAGGCATGCAGAGAAAGTCATTGAGTGACATTCCATTCTTCTTTCACATCTTTGATTCCTAACAGTCCTTTAAGTTTGTGTCCTCGACAGTAACCTGAAGGCATCGCAGGTGTGCATCAACTCACGTGCGGCAAGCCACGTGTTGTGTCGTTCGACCGCGGCTGTCACTGGCCTTTTCGTTTCCTGCAGCAATCCGTCTGTGAGAACCGTTTCCGTGTCATAAATTTCATCGGGGGTTGTCACTGGCACTGGCGCATACGCCCATGAAATGGCAATGTGTGTGCTGGCGCCACAGCACTGCGGCTGCGGTTCATGATGCAGCGGCGGGGGTGAGGGAAGAATCCAGCGCGGCCTGCCAGTCGTGCTCGATCGCCACCGCCGTGACTTGCTCAGGGCGTAATATGGCGACGACAGCCAATCCATGAGATATGCCTCACGGCGGCAAAGTTCCACAACGGCCCGCACAAGCGGTACATTATACTTTGCCATGTGGCAGTAAAGAATAATATCCATGAGTTCGTTCAGGCAAACTCTCACAAAAATTGCCAAAGAAGGTGCAACTGTTGCACCGTGCATAGAGAAACGTGTGCTGATACCATCCGTGTCATATGGCTCAAGTGACCACAACGCCACATGCAACTCCCCTGCAATCGCCTCTATTACATCCGCCTTCAATTTGGTTGATATTTTTTGCGTCCCACAGTTTCTCAGAATCTCATCTAGGCGGAGTGCTGTGAAGACGTAATCCAAGTGTTGGTTGCTCTCCAGTACCGTGCGGAGGGCATCGACAACAGACGTGTTCGTCAGCGTGCGCCAGTTGACCTCCGGGAACAACACAACCAGCCGGTGACAAACAGAATGTCCCCAATTGTGGTCGCCAATGCACTCCATTCGTTGAAACCCAGCGTCTCGGTAAAACTTGTTGGGGTCGGTTTTATCCCCATTTGGCGTCGTGAGTTTCAACAAACCCAACTCCATCAAGGCATGAAGCTTCTCGCGTAATTGTGACGCCTTACGCCCCATGACATGACGCCACAAATTCTCTGGCGCCATATCGGGTGAACACTTCGCCGTGACATACTCATTGCCTGTTTCCGTCTCGCCGAACTCTTGCATGTGTGGGGCGAGAGTAAAACAAGAGGAATGACCCAGCACTCGTTCCCACCGCCGCGTTTCCTCCAGAAAAAAGGCGCTAGATGCTTCCGGAGACACACCCACAGCGCCGCTGGGGTGCCTCTTGGCTCTGGCGACTAACAGCCACATGATCGATTCTACGGATTGATGCAATACTGACCCAGTGTGCGTCAATCCCCTGAACTGCACCTCGCCGCATAGCCGGCAGCGATTAGAATTGGGGGGAAGGAAAAACTCCTCTGGCATGCGAGAAGTAGGCTGAGGCGCAGAGACGAGACTATGGCTCATTTTTCCATGACTCGTAGCAGTAGACACGATTCCCTGAGTTCCCTTCAGCCGCATGGGAACCACAAGGAAAAGAGACGGACGTACCCGTCGTACGGACTGCAGCATCTGCCCCAAAAATCGCCTCGGCCAGGAATTGTAGGAGCGTCAAAAGACATTCACACAGTCAATCTTCCCTGAGCGCCTGTCTCCCAGAGAAGCCCCTTCAATCACGTTTCAGAAACTTACATGAGAAAGACAGACACAGAAAGAGAGAGAGAGAGAGAGATACAAAGACAAATCAACCAAACGCACAGAATGAAGCGGGGTGCTGCGGCAGAACAAATAATGGGACGTGTAAGAAAAAGAATAGAAGCGAAGCCGAGATTTATTTATTTTCCCACAAAATTTCCACGTCTTTAGTGCATCATCAAAAAGAATACGTGGCGAAGGGTATTCGTGTACATTTGTATGTGTATGCGTGTGTGTGTATGTATAGATGTAGAAAGGGAGAGAAAGAGAAAAAAAAAAAAAAAGATATGGGGGTAAAAAACAAGATACAATAAATGAAACAAACAAAGAAGCAACACAATAAAACAAACCACTTTCCCTTTTCCTTTTATTTATTTATTCTTTTCTTTTCCCCCCTCCCCCCCCCCTTTGCCGCGGTTGAGAGTTACTCGCGCGGCCGGTATGAATAGCTGCCATTCTACGTGGGCAATTTTCCAAGTGCCATGCTCGGCGCCCTCCGCCGTCGCTCAGCCGCCAGTCGCTCGTAATCTTTCTCCTCCTGATGCAATTTTTGCCGATATTGGAATACGCTGAATTCCTTATTAAGAAGCCTCTGTTCCTGCTCGCGGCAGTCGGGGTCATTCGTCCTCTCCAACTCCCCCAACTCGTTTCGCAGACGTGCCTTCTTCTCTTGTTCTTTCGTAATTTGCCTCTGTACGGCTTCTAGGCGTTCTTCTAGTGCCTTCCTCTGAAGCTGAAGCTCGTCCAAAGCCGCAGAATTCTCACGACGCTCCTGTTCGATAACTTTCTGACGTTCATGGATGCCCAAACGAAAATAAGCAACACTCACCGTCTGGACAAACTCCCGTGCAAAGTCGTAGAAATCCTGATGCGTCATGACCGCCTCACCCCGTTTTTCCTTTGCAAAGAAGCGATGAAGGTCCTCCACAACATCCGCTGGGAACTGAATCTGACAGGTATGGAAAATGCCCTGAAGGTCACGCACAGTCAAGTATCCCTGCTGGTTTGAATCCCCAACAGCAAACACCACATCCACCTGTTCAGATGTGAGACCTTCCGTTAAACCAAAATAAACATTGCGTCCGTGCTCCGTGGCTGGCACGATCGTGCCATTACTCGTCACCCCTCCAGAAGAGTTCGCATGAAATACGGGTGCAGTGTTGCTAAAATCGTTTGTTGTTCGTCGATTCGCATTTCTTGTCCCAACAGAAGCGCCTGGTCGCTGTGATAAATAGGGGATTATTGGTGTCGATGGGGATCTGTTCCCTGTGTGGTTTAAGCCCATCCCATGCTCCGCATCGACCTTCGCCACGTCTAATAAACGCAAGCCAGAAAAGTACAAACTGCTGCGTGGCGCTGGGATATCGCGCCGTGACGATATGTCATCTCTTGTTGCATGCTTGCGAAACACGTACAACTGATCGTGCACCCGCAGTTGTCGTACATCCGTTAGCTCCACCCACCCCTGTGTATCTTCTTCATACCTCTGCACGCGGCTGACTGTAAACGGCTCCGAAGGACGAGTAGATTTTTCGACCCGTTTCGTATTGATGTCTTTTTCCTCGCCGCGGAAAACGTGTTCCAGTGTACTATAGAGTTCAGCAAGTGCGGCCGGCGGTTCCCTGAACGGCAGCTCCACGTTAACCTTCTCCCCACGTATGTCCGTGCAGGCCAGCACAGTAAATGACATCGCCCAATCAAACCAAGGCGTCGTTTAAAAGTGAAATGATGCTACGATAAAATGCGAGTGGTCGGGTTGCTGAGAGCAGCCACTACAACACACATGTAGTGGGGAGTTCCTTTTCTTCAATAATGTTTTTTTTTCTTTTTCCTTTTTTTCTTGCGTGACGTGATGGCAATTTGCACACGCAACCACGCAGTGAATGAATAAACGATATAACACTAAAAGGGTAAAATCCAACAGAAAGAAATGTGTTGCCTTCCATGTGTAGTGAAAAAGAAAGAAAGAAAGAAAGAGAGAGAGAGAGAGAGTTTAAATCCGTAAACAACAATAAAGGCCAGTATTAAATGGGGAAAAAAAAACCGGCCTGTTTCTTTTTCGTTCTTTACCGTTTCCTCCCCTCCCAGGGGCCCATATATATATATACAATAATAACGGCATATAAATTCCCGAGAAGACAACAACAAAAAGCACTGCAAGAAGAAACATTACCATCGGGTGTATTCCGTACTCAACTTTCTGTAATTCGTACCATTTGGAACATGTAACGTATCAAAAGTGGAAGTTATGCCGCATCTACACATGCTCCCACCTCATATCTATTTCTATGTACCTAAGTGGCAGGTAAACCGCTTCCATCCCATGCGTTACATCAACAGCGGCTTGGGATGGCTTAGATAAGCGGGGTGGTGGGTGGGGGCGATGGCTTTGAGGAACATATCCAGTACGCATAGAGTCACTCACCTGCGTTTCCTCTCAGCCGCTCTTGTACCTACTCAATGTGTCACAGACCTCTTCAATTGCAGAGGCAACTGCTGGCGGTAGTCAAAGATCTCCTCCCGCCACTTCACACGGCAACGTTACGTACAAATACGCACCGACAATGGACGCTGAGTCAAAACAACAGTAAAATATTATTATATAATGGCGTCCTGCAGTGCTTCTTGTCCCGTTATTCTCGGTATCGTTTTTTTTTCTTTTGCTTTTTATTTATCTTTTTATAAAAATAAAAACAAAATTATGATAATAATAATAATTTAAAACAAACAAACAAACAAACAAGACCAACAAAAATATCAACAACAACAAAACAAAACAAAAAACGATGATGCGGTTTTGTTTTTTTTTTGTTTTATTTTCTTACCCTTTTAACATTGGAGCACTGGGACGCCGCGGGAAGGCGGTGATATACATGTTTGTTGGTGTACACTTTGTCTCTCCCTCCTTCTCATTTCCCGCCCTAACCCGTACAAATAAATCTCCCTCAGTTGTTTTATACCCCAGTTGCCCATGACCGCTAGGATGCAGACCAAACATCTTTTAAATATCGCCCAATATTATTAAGCTTCGCGAGGTATGCCTGAGCATCTTCTTCACTCATGAGCGCCTTCTCCTGCAAGATTTCCAACAGCGCTCTTTCTACGTCTTTTGCCATGTACTTTGCATCACCGCAGAGGTAAATATTCCCTCCTTCGCGTAAAATGTCCCAAACTTCATCTGCACGAGCCAACACACGGTGCTGCACGTAGACCTTTGTCGCCTGCTCCCGACTGTAGCAGACATCCAACGCTGACAGCGTTCCGTTTTCCAAACACTCCGTCATAAAATCGCTGTAAATGTGATCCTCCTCTTTCCGCCTACATCCAAAGAAGAGAATTGCTTTGCCAAGTTTATTGCCCCTCTTCTTCCATGCGTTGCGGCGATGGAGAAAACCTATAAGGGGCGCCACGCCTGTTCCGGGCCCAATCATCACAATTGGCCGTTCCTTCTCTCGTAACGGGAGGTGGAATTTTGATTTGCGCACAAACACGGGAATTTTCTCTCCAATTTGCAGTTCCCGCAGCATTCCTGTACAAAGCCCTCCCTCTAAAATCGCCGCCGTGATGGAAAGTCTGCCGGGATGGGAGAGGAGATCGGAGGAAATCGAAAAGTAGCGAGGAGCAATACGTGGCATCATCTCAAGGAAAAACTCAAGTGGGACCGAAATCGTATGGTACTTTCGCAGGAACCCATGAACGGTCCGTAACTTGGCTGAAAGTTTGGCGTACTCCTTCGCAGACTCCGGCTCCACGCGCAACAATTTCAACAATTCCTCCTTTTCTGCCGGATCCTTCGCGTAGTGGGCGAAGGCACGCAATGTGGACTTCCTTGGCGGTCCGGCGAGGTCAATGTACCACTTGAGTGCAGTTCGAACCGTGACACGGGCTGCAAATACATTTTTGCCAGTTTTCTTCTCCTGCAAGGAGAACACCTGCATCGCCTCCTCCTCACTGACACCTAGTATCTGCAGGTAGGCATTCACCATCGCATCGGTGTTGTGTGGAAGAATGCCAAGATGGTCGCCACTTTGATACGAGATGATGGTGTCCTCAATGCTCAACTCAATAAATCGTGTGCTGCGCTCGGTGGTGTTACGCAGAAGCTCTTTATTCGCGGTCAACGGCGCCCACGCCGGAAGGCGTTGGGTTGGCTCCAATACGGAAGCAAGTTTTGGGAACGGGAGGGACGCCTCCTCGGATGGCTCCCACACTTTCATGCGGCACGCCGGCTCCATCGGCTCCTCCGCGTGTTGACGCAACTCAATGCCGAGCACGCGACTCACCGCCGGCCACAAGTCACGATGCCACTCATCAAAGTCTTCCTCAATATTTTCCCCCGCGTTGCCACAGCCCAGGCCATATATACGCTGCGCCCCCAACTCCGCCATGCGACGATCCACCACAATGCCCTCCTCACAGAAGTAACGGTATTGGCGATCGCCCAAGCCGAATACGGCGTACTTGACATTTCGCAGCTCCTCATCGGGGGTGCGGCTGTCATCCATCAACCAGTCGTGGAATGCCTTCATCGAGTCCGTGGGTTCTCCCTCGCCGTAGGTGGAGCAGATAATGATCACAAGATGCTCGTATTCAAGGTCGTGCCCCTCGTAGTTCTCCGTATCACAAATTCTTATAGGAACCCCCAGTCGTGTCCCCTCCCGCACAAGCGTCTTTGCAAACATTTCCGCCGTCCCCGTTTGACTCCCGAATAAAACGCAGACTTCTTTTCGCTCTGTTGACACCTTCTTCTCCGTTATCGCAGTCTTCATCGGCGTCTTGGCATGTGAGTGAGAGTTCAAGCCAAGAATGCCTGTCAACCAGGCAAAAACAGCCGCAATAACAATTGTCCCAATTAGGTAGAAAAGCATCGCTGAATCGTGGAACCACACAAAACGTCAAAAATAAAAAGCTCAAGACAAAATAAAAAAAAAAAAAAAAAGAGAGAAGCAAAAGGAAAAACAAGGAATGAACTAAACAATGACGCTGGCTTCTCCTACATAAATGTATGTATAATTATGTAATCGGTGTGTGTGTGTGTGTATTCACAACCTAAAGAAAGGGATAGAGAAAGTCACAGGAAATGCTAATCAACAATGCCAAGGAGAATGCAATAGCCCATTCAAAACAAGTAGCAGAAGAATCCAGTCTTATTTACAAAACAACAACAACAACAACAACAAAAAAGAAACAAACAACAAAACCGGTAAACTCCGATGTCGCCGACAAACATCCATTTCAATTTAGACATTTGGGAGTAGTGGCACTTAATATGCGGGCATCAAAACCCATTGCTCCAAGTAAGGATTTACTGTGTACAGTAAAACAAAGTATAAAGTTTTAATTTAACCAACAGTACATTCCATAAACCTCTTCTTCTTCTTCCTCCACCTCCAACAGCAACAATAACAACACAAAGGGTCTAACCGATCCTTATTTTTACCTGCACTCTTCTCTCTTGGCGTTTTTATCGTGCATTGCCTTAAAAAAAAAAAAAAAATAGAAAAGAAAAAAAAAAAAAACAACAACAACCGAAAGCGTCTTTAGCGGAATTTGTAAAAAAAAAAAGTCTAACATAAACCGCGGTGGCTGTCTGTTTCCTCAATCCGATGGCTTGTTCTTGCGTCCTTCACCACAATGTCCTTTTACTTCCTCCTGCAACGGTTGTAAAGCCTGAATGCCGAGACCAATTACTCTCCTTACTCCTGTCCACCGAGCGATCCCCTGCGGGATGGCAATATTTCTGTTCCTGTTTTCAGCGGGAATGTGTGTACTCATGTTGTTGGGGCATCATGGCTACTCCACCCTCCCTCCTCCCGTGGACGATGTTTATTCCGCGCCCTCATTTTGTTTTTCCTTCGTGTCGGCTCTTTCTTCTGCTGTCCGCTTTCCCCTGCATGTTTTTTTCCCTCTTTTGAATTTCTTCTCGACAATTCGGCGGTATTCGCTTTTCCCGTCTTCTCGCCTTCCGCCTTCTGGCGGTTCTTTTTTCTCACCCTACGACGCGCGTTCGCTTTGCCCCGATCAGACTCCGCCTCAGCAGCAACCTGTGCCTCCTTATCCCTCTGTTTGACCCTCCGCCGCAGCCCTTTTTTCATCTCTCGCTGCCGCTTACGCCGTCGTGCCTTCGTTGACTCTGCGTCCACGCCTATTTCCTTCTGTGTGCCGCCAACCTCTGCCAGCGCCTCACCGCCTTCATCCGCCTTGATTATTCGCAGCCTGCGCACCTTCTTCCCCTCCGCTTTGAACTCCTCCGGTGCCGCTGCCTCATTTCCTTCCTGTTTACTCTGGCGAGGCGGTTTCTTTAGCAACTCCTTTTTATCGTGCTTCGCCGCCTCCTTCGTCGTTGTCCTCTTCCTTTTCCCTGCCCTCTCCTTTTCCTTCTTTTTCTCCTTCCTCTTCGTCTTTATCATCTTCACTTTCTTCAGATGCCCACACTCGGCAAGAAGCTCCTGCACAAGAAGAGACTTCGGCGCGGCCTCAGGTGTTGGCTCACAGCCGAGCTCTTGTGTCTCTTCCATTCGCTCTTCGGATTGCGTCTCGCATGCCGCCTTCTCTAATCCTGCGCAGAAGCGTTTATAATCCTCATCATCTTCAACGTTGCCAGTACGACACTCCAGCGGTGCAATATTTTTAGTTTTCTTCCCAGCCGCACCATGCCTGATAGGAGCTGAGATGCCAAAATACACCGGCACCCACTCCACCACTGACGCCATGGCGTCGGGGACATCGTCGCCCCCATCAAAAACCACACGGCCGTCAAAGATTTCTTTTACCACTTCAACCACACGATTCGCGACATTTTTGTCGCCCTCTTGCACTGGACACAAGGCAATGATGGCTGTGGAAAGAACATGTGGTCGGTCACCACGGCGTGGGCAACCGCGAAGGACAGAAACATCTATCATATCCCCCACATCGCCACAACCAACTCGCTCAAGAATAATGCCCTTCAGCTTGACTTCAGTGATATCGTGCGGTAAGCGCCGTATAAACAGGCATAATGGTCGTTGCCGTTTAGGGTGTTTCAACGCCATCACATAAGGATCTCAGCTAGCGGTAATCAAACAACAGCAACAAGAAAAAAAAAAAAAAAGAAAGGAAAACAAAACGATAAATAAATAAATATCAAAGCTAAAAGGTTTTATTCACAGCATGCTCGCACGCATACACACACACACACACACACACACACACACACACACACACACACACACACACACACACACACACACACACACACACACACACACACACACAACCCCCTTTATTTCCCTCTCTCGCTTGTTCGCCAGTAGGGCACTTCCGTTGCGTAAAGAGAGACACATCCATAGCCCTTACTTAGTCGAACATTTAACGACATTCCCCGACCAAATTTTCCCTGATCTCAACAAAAAAAGACCCAAGGGGAGGTGAGGCCTCTTAGAGCACTTTGAGTATTTCAAAGAGTTATGGGGCAAATCGCATACCTCCAATTTCATCGCCTGCCACGAACAAATCCTCTCCAACTACCTCCAAAAAGTCATCCAACGCATCCATCTCCTCGTAGCGCAAGGGGTACGCCGAACTGGGAGCAATAGACGCGTCATCCCGACGATGGTGAAGCGACAAAGAGACATCTGCACAGTCACCCCAACCAAGGAAAGTCAAACCTTTCACCCTCGGACGGATTTCCAAATTGTTTTCCTCTGATCCCATGCGGCTGCTTGTCCCTGTAGTTCCATTACCCCTCGTTCCAGCATTCCCAACCTCTTTGGGGGCTGAAGAAGTGTGAGCAAACCTCTGCTCACACAAAACCGGCACCAACTCTGCTGGGTACAGCCATCCCTCATGCTCAACCACCGCAGGTGGCTTCTTTCCCGCTGAAGAGCCAACGTCTTGGCTATTCACAGGTGCCATTGTGAAATTCCTACCAGGACGATATCCATCATCTGTGCTGAACGAGCTCGTGCTGCCAAAAATACCTTCGCTGCCAGCCAGTTTTTCATTGTCTGATCCAAAAGATGTCAAACTCGAAATTTCCGAGGTCTCCGGGCTAATTACCGTCTCTTCATCATCCTCGGAAACAAATACTACATTGGCACTCGCACCCGTTTCCAGCAGGGGTTCCTCGTCATCATCAAGAAACAGTTTGGCTCGTGCTATAGAGACCAAAGTTGGAGGAGGGGCGCTCATTGACGTCCTGGGATTTGTCGTCACAGAATTCGTAACAGCAAAACTTGTTGAAAAGGTGTCGGCTGCGCCTAATAATCCAGTACGTGCACGTTCCCTAATTTCCCTTTTTGGCATTTTCATGTTTTTTGCTATGGAAGTCCTATGTGAAGAAGTCGGACCCCTCGATGAGTGTGTGGTCTTTATTTTACTCCAAAGCTGGTGGGCGGCTCTACCCTTGTACGTGCGACCGCCGTATTGCAGCTGACGACGGCCGTTCACAGTGGACCAACGATGCTCATATGGCTCTCCATTGGGTTTTAGCTGCAAACTATTGCTCTTCTCTCGCACTCGCTCTATCTTGCATCGCGGTGTGGCTCGGCTGTTTTTACCCCTGCCACCGGCCCTCCTTTTACCGCGCCTGGTGGGCATGCGCCTTCCTCCATTCCCGCCACCCACTGCATCCTGTGCCGGTATCGTAGTCGCAGCAGTGTCGTCGGGCAAAAAAGACACCTTTCCCCTTTTGGCATCCGCAATACCCGTTGCATGCCAAACTATTTTCGCCGGGGGCTTCCTCTTCACATTGCCCTCATTGCCGCACGGTTCCTCGCAGGATGAAAAAACGGTTGGCAGCGTGCCACCGGACCTCTGCAGCTCGCTCACCCTCACAATGGCACCACCGTACCGTCCTCGCTGGGAAAAGTCCGCCGCATGCATGACGTCCGACTTCACACTCGCTGAATTCACCGTGACAGCGGAGCAACACGGTACATCGCGTTGAGGCCCATCAGCAGGAGGCACTGAGTTACTACAGGGGACTCCCAAGCAGGGATCACTCAAACTGCTGCGAGCCAGAACAACACGAAACTTGCTCGATGGCTTCTCACCCGTCATCAACGGCATCAACAGCAATCACTAGAAATGCGACAGTTTGTGCAATGTGCGCCACCCACTCACACACACACACAAAAAAAATAATAAATAATAGTAATAATACAGAGAACACACACAAAAAACAAATCCAATACGTCAATCATCAAAGCCAACAATCAAATCAAGATGTCCCCTTCCACTCGGTTTCATCCCGCCAAACAGCCTCCGCCATAAAAAGCAAAGAAGAATAATTTAAAATCTAACATGACAACAAGAGGAATTCCCGCAAAACAAATAAATGCAACAACAATCGTGACCCCGACACAGCAATGACAAAAAAATTACAAAAAAGAAAGAATGAAACAACAACGCACACAAAAAAGCTCTCATAAGAGCATTCAAAAGAAAAACCGCCGTGCACAAAGAATAATGGTAATAATAATAAATCACTTCGCCAATCCCTCTTGTTCTCTTTAACTGGCTGCAAATAAAACCGCTCCGCTCATTTCGCCCACATATAACAAAATGCCACGGCTCCGTTGCGAACACAGCTGCAGTGGCCAAGCGCCCCAGGCGACGGCCAGCACCACGCACGGGAGAGATGCAAAACCCGCTGTCACAGTCGATATAATCGCCGCCGCCCCCCACGCAGCCAGTGACATTTGCTCCCCAAGCTTAAGCTCCCGCAGGCACCCGTCACGCAGCTTCCGCCGCAGACAGCGGCACTGCTGGGGAATTACTGCACCCTAAAAAAAAGAAAAAAAAAAGAGAGAGAGGGTGAGCAAAAAGAGACGTGCACACTCACAATCATCCGCACTGCGCAGTGTTCATGCCACAAAACACAACGTACTCAGTGTCTAAAAAGCACAGAAGGAAACCAAAAAGGACCGCACACCCCGCACCTGGCGCACATGCTAAAGAAATAAAAACAACATAAAACCACATATGCGGGGCGTGCGGCGCCTCTCACCATTTCTTCTCCCTACACACCTTCTCAAATCTTGTATCGCTTCAGAACTCCGTCTACTTGCCCGCGCTTCTTCCCTCCTCCTCTTTTCCCACCCTCTCACTCTCTTCATACCGTTGCCAACCTCACGCCACCTGCATGGCTTTCATTGTCAGAGGAAGATGGGAAAAGGCAACCAGAGCAGCAGTTTCGCGGCTCCGTACAAAGACAACATTGGGCCACACAGAGGGGCTACGCGTTCGTTCGTGCAATCCTCTCTTTCTCACCCCTCCTTCGACTGCTTGGTGCCATACCAGTGTGTTTACGGTCAGAATACGGCAGCATTGCGTTCTCCCTAAGGCAGCAGCAGTGGTTGCTGCACTCCTATTATCGCCTCTGGCGGCGACCTGCGTGCGTGCCTACAGGTCGTCCATTGGCTCCGGCCGCTCATCCCCATCGGCGCCCCCGCCGCTCTGGTACACCTTCTGGATGATCGGGTTCGTCACGCTCTGCAGCTTATCGCGCGCCTCGTCGTACTCCTCCTTGTCAGCGTTAGGATTGTCGTCAAGGAACTGCATCGCCTCCTTCACTGCGGCCTCCACGGCGCTCTTGTCATCCGCGCTCAGCTTCCCACCAAGCTTCTCCTTGTCGTTTACCTGGTTGCGCAGCGAGTACGCGACGCTCTCCAGCGAGTTTCGCGCATCCACGCGCTCGCGCACCTTGCGGTCCTCGTCCTCAAACTCCGCAGCCTCGCGCACCATGCGCTCAATCTCCTCCTCGCTCAGGCGACCCTTGTCATTCGTGATGGTGATCTCCTCCTTCTTCCCCGACGACTTGTCCACGGCGCTCACCTGCAGGATGCTGTTTTCGTCAACGTCAAAAGTTACCTCAATCTGCGGCACGCCACGCGGAGCCGGCGGGATGCCGGACAGCTCGAACTTGCCAAGCAGGCGGTTGTCCTTCGTCATCTGCCGCTCGCCCTCGTAAACCTGAATCAGCACGCCCGGCTGGTTGTCCTGGTACGTTGAGAACACCTGGCTCTTCTTCGTTGGGATCTGCGTGTTGCGCTCGATCAGCTTCGTCATCACGCCGCCCACCGTCTCGATACCGAGCGACAGCGGGATCACGTCCACCAGCACAACGCGCCCACCGACCTCGCTCTCTCCGGTCAGCACCGCTGCCTGCACCGCCGCGCCGTACGCCACCGCCTCGTCGGGGTTGATGCCACGGTTCGGCTCCTTGCCGCCAAAGAAGTCCCGAATTAGCTGCTGCACCTTTGGCACGCGTGTCGACCCGCCAACCAGCACAATCTCGTGTATGTCACTCTTCTTTAGCTTCGCGTCCTCTAGCACGCGCTGCACTGGCACCAGCGTCCCCTTGAACAGTTCCATATTCAGCTCCTCGAACTTCGCGCGTGTGATCTTCTCACTAAAGTCGAAGCCCTCCGTCAGACTGTCCACCTCCACGCGTGCCTCTGGGTGCGACGACAACTGCCGCTTCGCCGCCTCGCACGCCTTGCGCAGCCGCGCCAGCGCCTTTTGGTCCTTGCTCACGTCCACATTCTTCTTCTTCTTCAGCATATCCACAAAGTAGCGCATCATGTTGTTGTCAAAGTCCTCGCCGCCGAGATGCGTGTCCCCATTCGTTGCCACAACCTCAAAAAAGCCCTCGTCGATCGTTAGCAGCGACACATCAAAGGTGCCGCCCCCGAGGTCAAACACAAGGATGTTCTTCTCGCCGGCCTTGTTCAGACCGTACGCAATGGCAGCTGCTGTCGGCTCGTTGATGATGCGCACAACATTCAGCCCCGCGATCGTGCCGGCATCCTTCGTCGACTGCCGCTGGGCGTCATTGAAATACGCGGGCACCGTCACAACGGCGTTTTTCACCTTCTCGCCCAGGTACGTCTCCGCGATCTCCTTCATCTTCTGCAGCACCATCGCGCTCACCTCCTCGGGCGTGAACTGCTTCTTCTTACCGCCAACCTCCACCTGCACCTTAGGCTTACCGTCCTTGTCCGCCACCACCTCGTACGACAGCAGCTTCTTGTCAGTCTGTACCGTGGCGTCGCTGTACTTTCGTCCAATGAGTCGCTTGATCGCGTAGATCGTGTTGTGCGGGTTCTGCGGCAGTTGGTTCTTCGCACCGTCGCCAATGAGACGCTCAGTCTCCGTGAAGGCCACTACGGACGGCGTGATACGGTTGCCCATATCGTTCGGGATAATGTGCACATCTCCCTTCTGCCACACGCCCACAACCGAGTATGTCGTGCCGAGATCGATACCGACGCATGGAGCTTCCACCTTCCCGGTGCCGTCCGGAGCGGCCACCGCCACCACCACCGCGGACAGAACCAGCAGCGCCTGAAGGAGCATAAGTGACGTTAACTTCAGTTTGGCTGAGTTGCCGCTTTGTGCGCTTAACTTTTCTCTTTCGCCGCTATGCAAACTGGGGGAAAAAGGAGGAGTGGAAATGCAGGAGAGGCGGAACGCAACAGTGGGGTTCCACTCACAGCAAACAAAGAGAGCGGCAAGACAAGAAGCCACAGTTGATCACAATCGACAAGACGCACGTCGCTAAAGCGGAAAACGCGCAGTACCGCACCAAAAAAGCGCTCCGACCCCACCAGCGAGGCACACACGAATGCTGCCCGCTCTCACGCACACACATCTGGCAAGATGACGCAACGAGAGCCGTCCAGCTGCCCTCGCACCACTCCAGTAGCAACACAGCCTGCTCGCAACCACTAAAAATATCCCCATGAACAACTATTTCCCACACATGCGCACAAAGAAGCCCGCACAAGCGTTGCCAATCGAGAAGTATTTGGACCATCTGCCTCTACAAGAAGCACGCAGCCACAAAGAAGGGGCGCCCACAGCACTATAACAAAAGCTGGGGCATAGAAAGGTGGCGTGACGCCCATTACATCCACCGGCAAAAAACAACAACACCGCAACATACAGAAGCCAGACACAGAAGTAAAAAGGTTTCCAAATTAAAGTCTTTATTTTTTCTTTTATAAGTGCGTGTAGCTATTAAGTGCCACCTGGGTGCCGAAGAGGTGGTCGAGCAACGACAAAAGTTTCCTGCTATGAAGCAACTGCCATTGAGAGAACTTTCCGAGGCGGAGGTCCTGTTCAATGCCCAGCCGTTGGCGCACAGCCAATGTGCCTGGACATTCTAGAAGCAGATGGTGCAAGGTTTCCTGCGGGCCGATTGGCGTGTTTGTGGAAGCTGGCTGATCCTGCGGCAGCAGAGATCGCCTCCTGACACTGCTGTTTCGATGCCGTGTTGCGTCTGGGTTGTGTGCGCAGCGAATTCTGTGCTGTGCGGTGCTTCTCCGTGTGGGGAAAACCATGTCACAGAAATCACATTTGAGCTCGGGAAGCGGTGGAGGATGTTCCGGATGAAATGACCGACAGTGACTGACGAGATTCGAGAATCCCGTCAATGTAGAATCACAGTGCGGACATTTCTCCTTCCGACGGCGTGTGACGGTTCGTCGCCTTACTGGAGAGACGTCTTCCTCCCTCGCCGACGGGGGAACAGTGTCCGTCCCCGGTGCAGTTGGATCGTTGTTAGAGCGCATATATGCAGACTCTTCCGGTGAGATGTTGCAGAAACGGCATTGGTTCGTGCAATCTCTCACGGCCCAGTATGGTCGGTCCCAGAGCTCAGATTCCCCGCACCTTGACCTAGCGAGGTGAACCAGTTCCTGACGGTGTAGAACTTCCTGAGTGATCAGGTCCTTACCGCTGAGATCTGATGGCCTTGTGCCGCAAAGCAAGTAGCGATGAGTGTCTTGACGAAGGGTACTACGCCACTTGTTGGTGAGCTGGGTAGTAAAACATGTCAGCAGATCCGTATGCCATAAAGGTGCAATTCCTTGCTCCGTGTATTGTCCACTTTCCATAGTCTGCGTCGCATACTGATCTGCAAGCTCGTTAGCATGTACTCCGCAATGTCCGTAACAAAACTGCAGGTGCACGGACCAGCCAGCACACGTCAGTGTTAAGAGACGCTGCCAGATCTGATCCTCCGTCCAGTCTGTCTGACTGAGCGGGCCCTTGTTTAGAGCCGCTAGAAGAGACTGACTGTCCGTAACCACAAGCAGGGTTTTTACGCCTGTGGCGGATACGAGGGATCATCAGCGTCTCTAGGGCTAGAAGCAGCGCACGGGACTCCGTCGTGCGGCTGCATGGGCGTGTGCCGCCGTTGGCACTGACCTTCTCTATTATCTCCGATGAGTTGAGGGATGAAAGCAGTATTCCAACCCCTGCTGACTTGGGAACGTCGACACCGCCATCGGTCGCTAGTATCCACGAACGATGGCTGTGCAGCGCTAGAGCCTCTTCGCTGACTCTGCGCTTTTCCCTTATCAGCTCCTCTTCGTCCGTTATTGAGAGGTCTATCGGAAGTTCCACACCGATGGTGACCCGGTGAGCGGAGGCCGCAAACCAGGGAGGAATGGAGCTGCGAAAGAACCGCTCTTCGCGTGGTGAGCTCTCGGTGATGCCATAGTCCTTTGTGTATGCGTCTACGAAGGCATATAGCTCGTCCCGAGATAATGACGAGATGCGGAAACCAGCGCGAGGTGGTGGCTCAGGCGGGGGTCTCCGCATCCAGTCCATCTGACATGCGCGTGTGTTCTCAAATATTGAGAGCCGCGCGCGCAGGCAAAGGACGTGGAGCGGTGGCATATTAGCCTCCAGTAGCGCGGATTCCGGTTCAACAGTGCTCGGAACTCCGCTGACAATGCGTGCTAGAGTTGCGTACGTCTTCTGCATCTCATTCTTCGCTGAATCCGTCGCTACTGCCCATATGAGCTCGCTGCCATAGCGTAATTTGGAAGCACCGTATCCAATGACGAACGTGCGTAGGTCATGTGGAGATGGTCCCGCCTCTTTGTGCGCTATGCAGCGTGGCTGCGATATCCGTTGCGAAGTGGCAGCGCATTGCTTGGAGGCCGCCACATTTAGCGTCAGTCGTGGATCGAGATCCATGCCGAGAAGCTTCGTAGTTCGCGATGCCCCCATGGTCATGACTGGGATTTGACATCCAGCCACTACCAGCGGCCACTTTCCTTCACGATCATAATCTGACTCCGTGTGCGTGGAAAGTGTGAACCAGGCAGCTTCACACTTTGACGGGTTGATGGTCACGCCATTTTCCTGACTCCACGCATGCAGCTTTTAAAGAACCATGTTGGCAGTGGGAATGGCGTCTTCCCGGGACTGCCCCTTAACGATAATAGAGAGGTCGTCCGCATACATGTCTGCTGTGACACCCGCAAAGCTGTTCAGCAGATTGAGAAGTGGGTGTACGTAAAGGGAGAACAAATATGGTCCCAGCACGGACCCCTGAGGAACTCCTCGCAGCATGGGACGCCGATCGCTGTGTCTGTGGCCAACTCGTGTCTTCGCGTAGCGACCACATAGAAAGTTTCTAAGCCACCTTCTACAATCCACCCCCGGAATATTAGCCAGCAAGCAACTGAGGACTCGATGATCTATGGAGTCAAAAGCCTTGCTGAAATCAACCAGCACTAGCAGGGTCCGATGGGGTCTGTAGTGGAGTCGATTGCCAATACCGCTCCTCTTGGGAAGGTTCACTTGGAAATAATGATTTCTATTATGCACCACTTCGTGTATCAGGTGTGCCAGCTGCATCGTCGTAGTGCGCATACTACGATATGCATACTGGTGGGGGTGCGGCGTCCACACCCAAAG
>NW_001849322.1:59163-68463 GCF_000209065.1 Trypanosoma cruzi | reverse complement strand
AATGTCCCTGAAAGCACTCAGCTGCTGCCGCCGTCCGTCGAACAGATGATCATGGAGAAATCGTCTTTTTCGTCATTATACGCAATCACGGGGACACAAGCGTGCCATTCAAAACACCTGAGCCACAAAAAAACTCAATCCATTCGCGCCGCGTTCGTGATTCTCGGGAATGATCTGTGACCACAGCAATTTGGGTTCACACCAGTGGATCAGCTCGCTCCGTCTGCCATCATTGGGCTGCGTGAATTCACCCACAACCAGTTGAACATCACGGTCTCTCAACGCCCAATTGAACCCACCATTCGTACCAAACTTTTGCTAGCTTCCCGCACGAAGAAACGCCCTATTGCCGCTCTCAATTGTCGTGGGATTGGACGCGGAGCCTACACCACCCTTTATATTCGCTGTGCTCAACACGATGTGTGCATTCCGGCCATTATTAAACTCACCAAAAAAAGAAGACAAATTCCACGCAAAAAAGATGGAACCCGACACAATATCCGCATGAGAAAGCACACTCGGTGCCCCATCGCTACCATTAAGCGTCGTGTAACCCCCATCAAAGACAACCGTCAGTCTACCAACACCCACAAGAGCGAGCGATCCAAACGAATCCCTCCTTCCACTTGCACCAGTCCCACCCTTCGGTTCCAAATGCGTTCGTCCCGGAAAAAAATAAAAGCCACCCACGGCAACCGCGCAATCACTTAATTCTCCCCCGTCGATGCGGCCGCAGCTCCACTGTTGCAGCACATCACGAGGAGGAGGAGCGACACCGCAAAAGCAAACACATGTCGGGACATGTTGGGCCTCCGCGGCTCACTCTCTCTTCCTTCCCTCCTCCTTCCGCTGGATCCGGTCACGCGGCGACGGTCGTGTGTGCGGGGTGCCTTCACTGCAGCAACACGTGAGAACATACAAATATGTGTGTGTGGGCGGTGTGTGCTGTTGGTCCTTTCAGGGTCTTCAAGTTTCACAGTGGCGAGTAGCGCTTGTTTGCTTTCACTCCTAGTATGTCGGTATGCATGAGGCGGAGAAGGACAACAGCGGCAATACATCAGACACGTCGGCGGGGGTTAGAGCAGAGCACCCACGCAGAGAGTGGGACAGAAGAGAATCCGTAAGGGACAGCACGGAGAACCATCGCACACAGAAAAGAGCAGCAACACGGCAAGTCACGGCGGGCCGTCGGTGTGTGCGGGCCAGCCCTCACGCAGACACCGTACCCAAAAGGGAATGACAGACAGATAGGCGGAGAGAAAGAGGTAGATGGATGCCGTCAGGAGGCACTCACAATCAGCATGGCCCGTGAGCATGCGGCCACTCCACGCAGGAACACAGGAAGAGAGGATGACAAGGGAAAAGCAAGAAGCAGCACAACACACACGGAAGAAACAAATTGCGGGCGGGAAAAGCACCGCCAAGGCCCTCAACCTGGCCGGCAACTCCACACCAGCCATCACAAACGCACCATCGCAGTGCTGCCAGTCCGCGGGTGAGAGGATTCGGCCCTCCACACAACAAACGCACACACCGCCAGCAGCCACACACCAATGGACAAGAACGAGAAAAGACCCACCGCCATCATCGCCTCCAGTTCAGTCCCACGGACAACGGGATACGGCCACAGCCCGCAGCCAACAAACACAGCGCACACGGAGCAAGCAGTCACCCAAAGAGCCACACGCAGAAGCGGATCCTCATCCATCCATGACGCGGAGCCTCACCCCACGCGGTTACACAGAGTTCGCCATTTCCTCAATAGAAATTATTCGTCGTCCATCCCTTGAAGATGCTTCTGTTCGTGATGGACCTTGGAAAACAATAGAATAAAATAAAAAATGCAGTGATACCGCAATGCCGCCAGCAACAATGATTCGCTCATACCGGGGCAATTCTCCAATTATGCCTCGTATGAACACACAATTAACGTGGTGTATGAAAACACCAAATGTTTTTCACTAGAAACAAAAAACTATTTCCCTCCCTAATTTATTTTCCCATTTCTGTGGTTATTCCCCACCTCAGAGAGCCTCGCTCCTTCTGGAGCTTTCCAATGACACTGACACTTGTTACTGGCGCACCTTTTCCGTTCCAAAACACCGCTATTTCACGGCTTTCATCGTCGCTCACACTATTGGAATTATCGACATGACATCTCCGCCAGTCATCCATCGGCGTGCTGCCTAAGTGTTGTATACATAATCTCCCACGACATGTCTCGGGATAACTCCTCCCAACCGTTACAATATGCCGCCAGACACTCAGTGAACTGCCGCACAGTGCTGGCGGTGGTGTGGTGCCCACCCGCCGTAGCCATCCGCAGCCCAACCAGCGTCATTGGATTTGAGTCCACGAAGAAAAAGCCTTCCACCAGCGGAAAGTTTGTGGCCCACGGTTTGTGCAGCACCCCGTACTTTATTTTACGGACCGTTTTTTCATATTCACTCGGCAGCAAACCCTCATCTCCCTTGGGATGCAATTCAGGGCCAACTACAAAACGCAGGGCTTTGCTTGACGTCCTGTTGGCGGCTCAAACTCCGTGAGTTTCGTCGCCATTACCTTGACAAAGGCACTCTCCGTGAACGATTTCAAAGCAAACCATCCAAAAAATATGGGCAAAATATTATCCTTCGACGCCAACATCAGCCTCAAAAGCTATTTTATTCTGCTACACTTGGGAGGCGTTCCAATGTCCGTTCCTCGAGGCAAGCAGACAGCGGTGCATTGAAAAGGGTCACACCGCCTGCGTATATTTCCCGAACAACTTTCACAAGCCTGTGGGACGGATCCTCAGAACACCATGGCGACTCACCTCCCCGTGAAAAGTACTCTTTCACAGTTACCTCGTTGATCGATTGCAATGCAAACTCCACCGCTCCACAGCGTCCATTAAACGCCTCCTCATCAAAGACATGACGTGGAATCGGTCCCAAAAGATACATGTGTTTTTTGACCTCTTTCCAGCATTACGCTTGTTTCTCTTTGGTCTCATCACGCGTCATCCAGGCGCACACCGCCTTCACATCCACCTCGTCGGGGCAATTCACGATGATTCGCGCGGCTTGCAGTTGCTTCGCCCACTCATCATAGTTGCTACCTTTGGGAATGACACCGCAATCATGCCCCATCCGGAAGTAGACGCAAAATGTCTCGGTGGCGGCGTTCCCTCCTTTGCCACATCGTAGATAATATACACATTCCTCCCATGCCCCCTCAAACGTCTCAACTCCGAGACGCACATGTCCTCATCGCCGCATCTTGTCACCGTCCTGCTGGTCTTGTCAGACACGTACGCATCTCGTCCACCAAAACAGTGGACTACCGCTTGGATTTTCTCGACATCGCAGTGCAGCAGCTGGTAGAGGAGGTACGAGCCGGCAGCCATCGACTTCCCGATCCCGGGCGTCCCAATCAACACACGCCGCTTTGGCTTAAAGTCGGTCCCACGGTGACTGCTGAACCACGCGGTTAGATCGCCCCTGACGATCTGCCACGCTCGCTCCACCTCGCAGTTCACAAAAACGTCCTTAGGAAGATCCTGTATCGTATGCCACGAGTACGGCCATCCCTTCTCCGAGGCAAGCACCATCAACACGGGAGGTGCTGAACCACATTGCTGCACAGCGTCGTTCTCTTCGAGCGTGTTGGCAACTTTCCTGTATGACCATTACTGTTCTGGCTTCCCCTCCTTCACCCCCATTCCCGTCCCCGTTTTCTTTCGCTCATCGCCGTCCGGAAGTTCCACCGCATGGCTCCGCCTCGCATTGTGCACAGACTCGTACACTCCCTCCAGTTTCTCCGGTGCGCTCGTCGTCGTTGGGTTCCTCGTCTCCTCGGCAGCTGCATCCAAGAAATGTTTGGTGGAGTTATGAACAGCTGCTTTTACGTCCGCAGCAGCCAATGACCACCCCGGTAGATTGTTGACACCCTTATCGCATAGCCTGCGTATATCCTCATCGAAGACCACTTCACCCTTTACAGCTCGCCTCATACTAAAACAATGACCTGATGCCTGCATTTCGTTCAACGCTCCTTTATCACGGATATACCTCGTGGGGTCCCTGAAAAACTCCTCCAGCATGGCATCCCGATTGGTGTCCACAACACCCCTGCCGTCCAGTTCCCTCGTAAGAAAGTCGTTCAGCCTCATTTTATTCACGCGAACCCTTCCTTTAAACAGTACCTCTTCGATATTAGTGGAAATGGTAAATTTCATTTCTTGCATTCGTCTTAGCCTTTCCTCTGCCTCCCGCCTCGCTTCTGTCGGTACCTGCGTAAGCACTCCGTTTGGTGTTCTTCTTGCAAGAGGAGTGATCGTATGCTTTTCTTTCATATTCCCTACGTTGCCCGAGAGAGAGCACACCTTCGTGAAGAGGCCTAGTAATGGCCTCCAGCGCTTGGTGCGCAGTTAACTTAAGAATTTCTTCAAGAAGCCGCTGGTCTTGTACGTAATCATCCGGCTCCTGAGCAAACACCTCCGTCGTCACATTGTAGTCTTTCACCAACGGCCGCCCCGCCGCCAGCATAATTCCAAAGGAAATCACTCAGCCTCATGTTGGTGCTGCTCATGGTCCACTGCGGCCACACTTTACTCCCCACCACATGTCGAGCTGCAGCGTCGGAACCATCACAAGAGCCGCTGCAAGGCGCCATCACAACACCCGTGCGGTGAAGCATCCCACTCGCACCGCCCAACTGCGGCCAGCAGGCGCCGCTGGCCCCAAAGGACACTCGCGGCTGTTTCCTCCCGCAGTCCCAATGGCGTTGGACGTGGCACTCGCACGGCGGAGTGGTCGGTGCGCCATGCAGCCGCACTGCAACGCCTGTCGGTGAAGCAGTCGAGGCCCACCGCCCCCGCAGCAACACGAGGCGTGCAATCGGCAAAAACACCGCCACATCATCGCCCTTTTTTATTTTGTTTTATTTACTTTTTCTGTCCGTTTGCCCCATCACCGACACCAAAAATAAGTGCACACCTTCACAGAGGAAGAAATCTTCTGGGCCGCTGGCCGGATTCTGTAATTACCCAAAAATAAAAAAGGAAAAAAAGCGGTAATTGGAGAGGTAGTGAGTTTTCCGTAATGTTCCCCCAAAATATATGCACATTCCGTCAATCACTTCCGTTGACTGCTGCGCACAGTTAGAATTAGAAACACTTATCCCCCGCGAAGCGGCAGGCCTTTGGGCTCCTCCAGCCAGAAGGTGGGGATCACAAAGTGGGTGGGTGGGACGGCAAAAATAAAAATAATAATAATAATTTCGTCTTACAGCTGTCGGCTCCCTGACTCCCTCAATCGCGGTCTCCCAAAAGACAGTGCGATAGAAGAGGAAAAAGTTATGAAGGGATATCTTCGTTTGCGCGAGATATGAATTTATTTGGGCAGCCAGCCGCTCAAGCATTCTTTTCACAAAATCCCATAAAAATAAAATAAAAATCTGCGGCCCCTGTAGTGCGCAACGGCCTCCAGTGACGATGCGCCTCTGGTGGAAAAAATAAAATAAAATGAAAAGAGGGTGTGGTGAGTGTGGCACTGCCGATCACAACGGTCCTCTGAAAAGAAAGGCATTCACTGTCTGGACCTCGTAGGCACACACATATAAAAATCGTTAAAATAATTCCTAATATATTTACCAAAACGAAATGCACTTTGTTCCCCAATTATTTCCCTAACTTTCTTCCCTATCCCTCTTCCCCCAAGATTATTGTGTTCTCATTTCTCGGATTTTACTTACAAAATACGGTGTTAACACAAACTGGTATTGGTGTACCTTTCCGTCCCAGAACGCCACAATCTCTTTTTCAGCGTCGGTTTCATTGTTGGGATTGACGAAATCACATCTCTGGCAGTCTTCCATCGGCTTGCTGTCTGCGTGTTGTACATAAATAATATCCCACGACAAACCTTGAGCAAATTCCTCCCAATTCGTAAAGAACCACGATAGGTACTCAGTGAACTGCTTCACAGTGCTGGTTGTCGTGTGGTGAGCATCCGCCGTAGTCATCTGCAGCCCAACCAGTGTCTTCCGCGGTGACTCCATGAAGAAAAATGCGTCCACCAGCGGAAAGGTTTGGAACCCTGGTTTGTACACCACCCCGTACCTTGCAAAATTCTTCTCCAGAGGATCACCTTGCGTTGTCGGTAATCCAACAAATTCAGTAGGGTGCCCTTGAGGGTTCCTTTGCAGCGCCGCTGGCTGGAGAGCGCGTCCTTCTGGTGGTTTCAGCTCCTTGAGTTTTTCTATTATTATATTCACAGCACCTCTACACATAAACGTGACCGTGCCTGACATCTCCAAAACGATAGATAACAAAAAGACGTCGGGATGCATGAGTAGCTTAAAAATTTCCATAAAACGCATTTTCGTCGATAGATGAATATAAATTTTGTTGGCAATCACACGGGAGGCTGGAGAATTGAGATATCTTTCAGTCCTTGAATCTTTTCTCACTCGGACAATTTGCACAAGTTGAGACGCATTCACAGATTCCCACAATTTGTCACTCATCACGCCAACGTAATGCTCAGCATTGGAACTGTCAACAGCATTTATGACTTTGTCGATATCGTTTTTCCGATTTTTAAATCTGTTCGTGTCGAAGATGACGCGAAGAATCGGTCCCACTTCATCCATGCGTTCCTTCACCTGCTTCCAGTATTCACCTTGTTCCCTTGGCTCATTGTGCTTCATCCAAACGCATAATGCCCTCACATCGCTCTCATCGGGGCAATTCATTGCGATTCTCATTGCTCCATTTTGATCCATCCACCCTTGAAAGTTGTTTATTTCCGGTGGTGTCACCAGAATCATGCCCCACAGAGTGAAAGGTAAACCAGGATGCGGTCCCCTCTCCAGTTCTGCAAAGTCGTAGATAACATAACCCTTCACACCACTTCGAGTGAAATCTTTCAAAAGATCCACGAAAGCGTACTCACTCCTGAGGTCTAATACCGATTTTTTAGTCTTGTCAAACAGGTATACTGAATTCTTAATAATGTACGCAACCATTGGGAGTTTCTCGGCATCGTAGTGCAGCAGCTGGTAGAGGAGGTACGAGCCGGCATTCATCGATTTCCCGATCCCGGGCGTCCCAATCAACACACGCTTTTTGGGCGAAAACAGGGTCCGACGGTGAGGGCTGAACCACTCGGTGAGATCGCCCTTGACGATCTGCCACACTCGATCCACCTCACAGTTCACACAGCAGTCAAAAATATGTTCAGTCCCCGCCCACGTGTACGGCCATTCCTTGTCCGAGGTGAGCACCATCAACCTGGGAAGTGCTGCACCGGATCGCCGCACACCGTCATCCTTTTCGAGAGAGTCGCCAACTTCCTTGTACGTCCATGACTGCGGTGGCTTCCCCTCATGCACCTCCATTCCCGTCCCCTCGCCGTCAGGGACTTCCACCACATGGTGCCAACTCGCATTGTACACAGACTCGTAGCATCCCTCCAGGTACATCGGTGTACTAATCGTCGTTGGGTTCCGCACCTGAGAGAAGACTATTTATTGTTCTCTTCTGCGTGAGTATCGATTATATACCTGTTTTCGTAGTTGGATTGAGTTAAAGCCGAACACTAACCACCAAACAAAAAAAGGAATAAGAGTAAGAAACAAGGGTCACAGGCATGACTGACAGCCACAGC
The DNA here is from genome assembly GCF_000209065.1 of Trypanosoma cruzi. Lineage (NCBI taxonomy): Eukaryota > Euglenozoa > Kinetoplastea > Trypanosomatida > Trypanosomatidae > Trypanosoma > Trypanosoma cruzi. Next base: position 60,811 of record NW_001849322.1, on the reverse strand, counting down.
AATAGAGTCATCCACACGGTGTGACGGCACAGCGTGCGATGCACACCACAACGACGGCAAGTGGGTGACATTCACCCAGCACAGTGTTTTAAAGCGCAAACAATAACAACAACGTGGTGCGCGCGGAGGGTTCGTCCACGCATCCCGCTCGCCACGGCCCCGCAACCCCTGTGGCACCGCCGTCACCGCACACACTTGACAAAAGGACGTGCGGGCATAAACCCTGACACATACAAACACAGACACAAGTGGGAAGAGAATTCGGTGCAGCAACGGCTACACGCAAAAACCCAAATCATACACACCGCAACAGCGATGCATCACGGTAATCCCACACAAAAAAAAAGAGTGCAATTCGCATGCCTTATAGAAAATATCTGCGGTGTGCATGGCAAAAGAGTGCCGTGACGCTGCCTTTCATATTGCATTCGCCATTCACGTATCACTGGGAAGCACGCAGCCACCACTCCTCCGTTCCGCTCCCCGTGCTGCTCGTGTCGCTTCACTGGAGGAAGTTGTCACCGCACATCCCCATCGCCGTGCATTGCGGAATACAAATCAACCACACGGCATGGGTGCGGTGCCACCCCGCTAATAAGTCCCAGGATCTTCCCCACCGCCTCGTGTGGCACGGGCGGCAGTCTCATTATGCCTGTGAAAGGCTTTTTTTCCAAACAAGAACGCGGCTCCACCACACGCCCGTAAAAACGTTTGTTCCGTCGTACGCAAAGGAGTTGAGCGGGAGAACAGCAGGAAAGACAACACCGGCAGCCATGAGCAGCCCGCACACGCAAACACACCGTTGCCCCGCATATCACCAAAAATAAAAATAACAAAGAAACATGTCACATCCCAACTACAAATCGCAGGTGCGGTTGCAGCACGCACTCCCACCTCCTGGGCGTGTGCGGCCCCTCGCTGCTCGGCGCTCCAAGTGGGATCACCAAAAGCACCAATTCGAGAACATTCGACCACCGCCACAGCAGTCACGCTCCCCATTTCTCACAAAGGTGAAGGCTTGCTGTGGCGCAGCGGACGGCGGCATGCACAGTCGCAGAGTAATGGACTGCCGCGGGAATCACGCAACGGCGATGCGCCCCTCCTTTTGGGCCGCCCAACAAAAAATACATGTGTCGCGCAGTCCCCGTGAGCGACACACATTGAACCGTATTCAGCTCCACTACTGTGGCCATCCGCACACACAGCATGAGTGCGACAACGCAGGCCAGGAAGCACGGAATAACGGTACTCATCCCTCCAATAAAGGCTTTGCGGCGTCCGTGCTGCCTTCAACAATAATTCCACCCCACATCACCCTTCTGCATATCCGCAGCAAAAAGGCCCACACGGTGTACACTACATTAGGAGTTCCTAAAGAGCAAGCCGGATCATCAGAGTGCTGCCCTCTTCTCAACGTTGGGTAGAGGCTCTTTGCTCCTTGTCGCCGCCAGCCTGCGGTATTATGGAGGAGCATCACGTTCTCGGCATATCTCTCCATTTCCCCTCGCTGTCCCGACGCCGCAAATGAAGTGATGTCCCACAAGTGATTTCGACCGGTCTGAAGAACGTGACGTATCAGACGCGATGAAACTGTGTGTGTGTGTGTTATTACGAGCGAGCGATACGATGCTCTCGCACATCCATGTAC
>NW_001849322.1:26006-59063 GCF_000209065.1 Trypanosoma cruzi | reverse complement strand
GTCGCGGCTCCACTCCCACCGTCTCACACAGCTGAGAGCTGCAATGCCCAGAGCCCCAGAAGGAGAAGCAACAAGATCCGAGACACACACACACACACACCGTGCCGTAGCCACTAAAGCCCTTCTCCAAAAAAGTGTTGTTCGTGAGCTGAGAGGCGTTTCCATCTTTGGAACCACTGTCAGTTCCCGCTGGATCATCCGGTCCTTCAAGCATTTTCCCAGAAAGAGACTCTGGAAGAGCAAGGCTGCTGGCACCAACTTTTGCGGCTTCTTCCCGGGTCAATATGCGGTTGTACAAAAAGACACTCGTCACTGTCAAATACTTGTTTTGGTTCTCGGTGTCGCTTGCACTGCTTCCATTCCCTCCAATGTAAAAGTGTGAATTCGCGCGTGGCCCCTTTCCCGATGATGATGTCGTTTCAGCATCCCACGCACACTCACCATTGATCTATACGAAGGCCTTGTTGGCGGTCCTGCAGCGTGAGCATAACTCGTTATTGTTTGTTCAACTCCCAAAAGCCGGTGTGTTTGTTTGCGTTGAACATCACACCCCAACTCCCTTCATGGCTGTGCGACAGCCAAAAGTGCACAGTGCGGCCCGCTTCCTTCGCGCCAATCAAAGGGATACTCTTGACGCCTGCATGTGTCTCGCAAATAGCCACCGTCGCCACAAGAGCGAAGTCGTAATTCACAAAGCCACAGTGATTATTATCCTCCCAACGGTTCACGGGGCAATGTTGCCCTGTGAATTGAGGCCCATTTGTGACATTGTTGTCATTCGTCAGCGTTGCAATCATGCAACGGCACTCGTCGATCCACGTGTTGGCAGTGCCTGCGTTGGAAAGGTATCCAACCAGACCCACCGTACTTACGGGCGACGCGGAGAAGGAAGCGTCCACGTCCGCCCAATTACGGAGGATGGAAGTGATCATCTGCAGCTCCTCCGTCAGGGGAGGCAGGAAACAGGCTGCTTTTCTCTTCATTGTCCCTCGCTCCCACAAGGTGCAACGCACCATCCGAGTACAGCAGGACGTTGGCAATCGGCTTATTCAGAGCAGCCTCCATGAAAGCCGGTCCAACACAAAACACGCGGTTGCTGTCAGTCACCCAAACGTAGAGCGCATGGGCCTCACTCTCCCACCACGGGGAGCTCACTTCCCGAGCCTACAGCATGACGCTCTTTCCTCCAACGGTCGCAGTTGACAATGGCTCCCACACGCAAGCTCTTTTCCCAAAGATCCGATTGTGAATTGGCCCAAAAGCCTGCAATTGCCCCGGGTACCTCCACCCACATTGTCCCCTTGTCACGTGACTCGTGCACTCTGCAGTACCGGCTCCCATAGCAATGAGTAATCACGAGAAGTTGTCCCTGCTCCCATTCGGCAATGAGAAGGTCAATGCATTCCGCAGGAAAAATGTCCCTGAAAGCACTCAGCTGCTGCCGCCGTCCGTCGAACAGATGATCATGGAGAAATCGTCTTTTTCGTCATTATACGCAATCACGGGGACACAAGCGTGCCATTCAAAACACCTGAGCCACAAAAAAACTCAATCCATTCGCGCCGCGTTCGTGATTCTCGGGAATGATCTGTGACCACAGCAATTTGGGTTCACACCAGTGGATCAGCTCGCTCCGTCTGCCATCATTGGGCTGCGTGAATTCACCCACAACCAGTTGAACATCACGGTCTCTCAACGCCCAATTGAACCCACCATTCGTACCAAACTTTTGCTAGCTTCCCGCACGAAGAAACGCCCTATTGCCGCTCTCAATTGTCGTGGGATTGAACGCGGAGCCTACACCACCCTTTATATTCGCTGTGCTCAACAAGATGTGTGTATTCCGGCCATTATTAAACTCACCAAAAAAAGAAGACAAATTCCACGCAAAAAAGATGGAACCCGACACAATATCCGCATGAGAAAGCACACTCGGTGCCCCATCGCTACCATTAAGCGTCGTGTAACCCCCATCAAAGACAACCGTCAGTCTACCAACACCCACAAGAGCGAGCGATCCAAACGAATCCCTCCTTCCACTTGCACCAGTCCCACCCTTCGGTTCCAAATACGTTCGTCCCGGAAAAAAATAAAAGCCACCCACGGCAACCGCGCAATCACTTAATTCTCCCCCGTCGATGCGGCCGCAGCTCCACAGGTGACGCAGCACATCACGACAAATATGAGCAGCACCGTGGAATCAAACACACGCCGGGACATGTTGGGCCTCTGCCGCTCACTCTCTCCTCCTTCCCTCCTCCTTCCGCTGGATCCGGCCACGCGGCGACGGTTGTGTGTGCGGGGTGCCTTGACTGCAGCAACACGTGAGAACATATAAATATGTGTGTGTGGGCGGTGTGTGTGTGTTGTTGGTCCTTTCAGTGCCTTCGAATTTCACAGTAGCGATTAGCGCTTGTTTTCCTTATTTCCTAGCGTGTGTCCGTGTGCATGAGGCGGAGAAGGACAACAGCGGCAATACATCAGACACGTCGGCGGGGGTTAGAGCAGAGCACCCACGCAGAGAGTGGGACAGAAGAGAATCCGTAAGGGACGGCACGGAGAACCATCGCACACAGAAAAGAGCAGCAACACACTCACGCGGGGTGCGAGGAGAGCACCGACCCTCTCGCAGACACCGTACCCAAAAGGGAATGACAGACAGATAGGCAGAGAGAAATGAATGGATGCCGTCAAGAGGCACTCACAATCAACATGGCCCGTGAGCATGCGGCCACTCCACGCAGGAACAAAGGAGGAGAAGATAACAGGGGAAAAGCAAGAAGCAGCACAAACACGCGGAGGGAACAAACACCAGTCGCGGGAAAAGCACCGCCACGGCCCTCGCCCTGGCCGGCAACTCCACACCAGCCCTCACAAACGCACCATCGCAGTGCTGCCAGTCCGCGGATGAGAGGATTCGGCCCTCCACACAACAAACGCACACACCGCCAGCAGCCACCCACCAATGGACGAGGAGAAGAAGTGACCCACCGCCATCATCGCCTCCAGTTCAGTCCCACGGACAACGGGATACGGCCACAGCCCGCTGCCAACAAACACAGCGCACGCGGAGCAAGCAGTCACCCAAAGAGCCACACGCAGAAGCGATTCCTCATCCATCCATGACGCGGCAACAAAATTTCCAGCCATTCCACCCACAATGGAATTTTGTGCCCGACTCAAAGCGGTCATAGGTGGTGCATCACACCCGCAGGAAGAGTGACTCGCCGTGCTCTCCCTCTCTCCTCCCCTCGCTTCATGCCCACGGAAGGAGGCGCCAGCCACCCGCACGCAACAAAAAATTAGCATCCAAATTCACTGAAATCTGCATTTTGTGTGTCTGTGTGTGTGCCTGCTGACACACAAGTCAAAAAAGTAAAAAAGAGGAGCAGAGCATTTAAAGAAACAAAAAAAAATTGTACAGCAGAAGTGCATGACAAAAATAACAGGACTGCTCAAGCTCATGATACTGCACTGCAGACAAAGCAGCGGCAATTCATTAAAAATTAAATAATAATAATAATAATTCATCTTCACCCTTCCACAACTCACACTTTGAAAAAAAAAGAAAAAATGAAAAAAAAAATGAAAAAATGAAAAAAATGAAAAAAAAAATTGAAAAAAGTCGTCCTCTATTACGGCTACACACAAATAAGAAGAAAAGAAAAGAAAAACCCATCACACAAAAATTCACTGGTTACTGTGTGCGCCCACCAAACTGTTTGTATATTTTGCCTGCACATTAAAAATTAGATATTTAAATGTCTTTCAACCGTCCGACCCTCCGTGTGTCCGCACATCGTTTATATTTCATGGGTCATCGGCGTGTTGCTGCTCCCCTCAGTCCTTTTATTGGTGCGTGAGTGCGGCCCGCAGAGCACAGTCACTCGTGTGTGGGGACTGAGAGAAGCACGCAGACATGACGGCAGTCGCGTCACTCCATCGGGGGAGTGAGCGCAGCAAAAAAAAAAACAAAAAAACACGGCGGCAGGGTGTGGCTGTGTGTGTGTGGCGCTGCGGGTGTCTGCCAGCCCTGGCCGCAAAGAAAACAAAAAAAGAGGGAAGAAATGTGTGCTCCGCCCCACAGGCCCTCGTCGCACGCCCACACGTCACGGCTCCCTCAGCGCGCCGTTCGCCGCGGCCCCTCCTCATGCGTGCAGCAGGCGAGGCGCACAGGGCCGTCGTCATGAGCGTGCCGGTGGGTGTGCGAGTGGAGCAGTTGGGCGGGAAACACACGGCACCCCTCACAGGAAGAGTGCGGAAGAAACAATTAAAGAGGGAAGAGTAGAAAAGAAAAACCGTCCACAGTGATTGCCCCCAAAAGCAAAAAAGAGGGGATGGGGAATGAAAAATAAAATTAAAAATTTAAACAATTTAAACCATTAAAAATGAAAAAAAAAACCGTTCGTATTGGTTGCCCCAAGGCAAAAAGCAAAAAAAGGGGGAGAGAGAAAAAAAACGGAATTGCGGTGAGTAATTCATTACCGGATGTGCGTCGGTGTGAGGGAGAGCGCAAGTGTCCCACACTGAGGCCGCACACTCCTCACGCAGTCGCAAGGCCCCACAGTCCCAGCAGAAGCAGCATCGGCAGCAGTTCCCTCCCGTACGCGGAACCAGCATCACCATTTGCCCCACCATCACCCTTTTCTCGTGCCGTCCCTTCATTCCCAGCAGAAGTCAAGCGTCCCGCTGGCGCATGTTGGGTATTGGCGGTTCTCCCCACAGTTGTCCTCCCCGGTGCTGCTGGTAATTCCCGTGGGCCAGGTACAGCAGACACAGCAGGTGCGACAGGATTAGGAACAATTTTCACTTGTGGTTCTGGAGCTCTCTTCGGAACGGGTTTCCTGTCCTTGATTGCAGTCATCTCAGTGGAATTCAGTGGGCGGTTGTACAGAAAGACGTTCGTCACCGTCACACGAGGTTTTTTGCCGATCTCCTCCGGACTGGGCTCCTCCCCATCATCATCCTCACCGCACGCGCCAAAGCAAAACCCAAAAGGCTCAAGTGGTGTCTCACCTGTTAACGGCACTTCTTCCTCCCCCAGCAACTCACCATCAACGTACACGGATCTCTTGTTGCCTTGCAGCATGAGTGCCACTTGGTATTCTTTCTTAAGCTCCCAAGTGCTCCTCCGTGTTGTTTTCTCGTCCTTGAGCATAGTCTCCCACTTGTTATCCGCGGTGTACGACAGTCTCATGATATACGGGGGCTCAGTGTTCCCCAACACCGCAGTCAGTAGAGTTTTCTCGCTCGGGGCCTCTTCGATGGTCACCGACGCCACAAGTGTGAAGTTGTGGCTCAAAGATATATGACGCACATTATCACCCTGAGTGTTCACGGGCCATATTGCCCTGGAGTCAGGCTCCGTCAATTGAAACCCATCCTTGACCTTCGTGGCGTTTTTCACCGTTGCATTCAGGCAAAGGTACTCGTCGTTCCACGTGTCACCGCTGGCCGATGCGTTTGACAATACCGCCACCAGACCCGCCGTGGGTATAGACAAGTTGGAGAAAAAGGCGTCATTTTGCGCCCAGGTCTTCAGGACAGAATTGATTGTACTCAGTTCCTCCGTCAGGCGGGAAAGTGAGATGACACTGCGTTCACTGTTGCCCCTCCGTTGTAAAAGATGCAACTTGCCATCCGAGTACAGCAGGCTGCTGGTGAGATCCCCACTCACAGCATTGTCCATGCCAACCGGTCCAACAAAAAACGAGCGGTTGTTGTCCGTCACCCAAAGATAGAGCGCTCTTTCCGCTTCACCCCCCGACGCGTACCCTCTCTGAGTGTACAGCATGACCTTCCTGTCCTCAATGCTCGCGGTGATGAGGGCATCCACACGCAAGACTCCTTCCGGATAGTCTTCCGACTGTGAGTTGACCCACACGCCTGGAAGCGTCCCGATGGCCTCCGTCCACGTTTTCCCCATGTCACACGACTCGTACACCCTCTGTTCGTTCTCGCAGTCAACAATCATGAGAAGTGATCCTTCCCACTCGGTGATGCGGGGGTCAGTGCAGTTCGCAGGTGACATGTCCTCAGAGAGCGCCCAGGTACTGCCGTTGTCCTTCGAGTAAATAATCATGGAGTAAACGCCATCGTTTTTTTCATTCACCGCCATCAGTGAAAACACAAGCGTGCCATCCTCCATCAGAACACCCGAGCCACCAGAAGCAAGGCACTCCGTCAATTTACCTTTGTGAGCAGCTAAAGTACTCCCGTTCAACGGAGAGTTGATTTCGCCCCATTCGATCCGTTTACTCGGCTCGCTGTCCGTGGGCTTCGTCACCTCACCAACAACCAGTTTTATTTCCAAGCTGCCCTCTTTCCAACTCTCATTTACAACGGACAAGGCAGTGCTTCCCACAAGAAGAAACACCTTATTGCCCTTCATGATTGTTGTGGGGTGGCGCACAACATCAAAACTCTCATTTCCCTCCGCTTTACCAAGCACGGTGCGTGCCCTCCATTCTTTCTTTTTGACCTTTTCGACAAGAGTGGACCATTCCCACGCAGAGTCGATGTACTCCGCAACAACATCAGAAGACGGCTTAGTTGATTCGGTAGGGGAGGTGTTTTTGGCATTTATGCGACCTTCAGCAAAAGCAGCAATTACTCCACCAGCACTGACGAGAGAGGGTGAAACAAATGAATCCCTCCCACTTGAGCCAGTCCCCGTCTTCTGCAGCACCTGCGTCGTCTGCGGAACAAATAGATCGACTCCCTGCGGCAACTCAACACTCCCTGAAGCACTCCCCGCTGCAGTAATGGCACCCGTCAAAGCCGACCCAGAAGGAGTTGAGGCATCAGTGGCCTTTTCCACCTGAGCGGTCGTAGCTCCACGGTCGCAGCACAACACGAAGAGGAGGAGCAGCACCGCAGAAGCAAACACACGCCGGGACATGCTGGGCCTCCGCGGTTCACTCTCTCTTCCCTCCCTCCTCCTCCCGCTGGATCCGGCCACGCGGCGACGGTTGTGTGTGCGGGGTGTCTTCACTGCAGCAACACGTGAGAGCATATAAATATGTGTGCGTGGGCGGTGTGTGTGTTCTTGTTCCTTTCAAAGCCGTACAATTTCACAATAGCGTTTAGTGCTTGTTTGCTTTCTTCGTAAGAAAGTGTGAAAGAAATGAAGAAATCAAATTAATATTTAAAAAGCATCAAAAAAGGACGTGGCAGAGGAGTGGGTGGCGCCACCATCTGCAGTTTAACACATCAGCGTCGTCGTAACCGCCACAGTAATTATTCTCACTTTCCACAACGGCTTAATCACTGTGAGGCCACACACAGAAGCAGAGAAATTGACGGTTGCGCACGGGCCAAGACGCTCTCCGGCAAACGGCACCAACCAACAGACAGACAGCAGAAAGTAAGTGCGAGCAGAATCCCAAGTGCTGCGGGATCCTTGCAAGCAGCGCTCCCTCACTGCAGGGCCTCTATTAAAGCGTTCCTCGCTGCAACATCCCCGCAACCCCCTCGACGTGTCGGTGGATTTTCCCGTTCACCGGAAGAAAAACGGCGGGATGCTTCGGCAGTGGTCGAAGACACACAGAGCGCACCGTCGACGCGATCAAAGAGCGCAGACACTCGTGAAGTGATATCCCACAACCGCGATCCCTCCATTTACCCTCCTGGACGTGAAGAAAGCATAAAATGTCCTCCTCTCTACAGTAGTCCTGAAACGCAAAAAAAATCCGCAGGACATCCCGCGCAGCCACGGCCTCCTCAGCAGCCTGACAGTCCACGCCGCCGCACCGCTCCTCAAGAGGTCGCCAGGCCCGGTAAGGCAAGCAAAAGGGAACAGCAATTCGGTCAGGGCGTTCAGAAAAATGAGGCCCAACAGTCGGGTAGGCGCGGCCAATCCACGTCCTCCCCCTCAACAGACCCACCACACAGTCGGATCACGCCCCCGAAAAGAGCCGTGGCGTCTAACGAAATAGCACGCACAATAGCACCTCGTGCTCTCCTCAATGAAGTGTCGTGGCACACACGAGGCATCACAGGAAGGACAAATAATTGCATTCCATCGGCACAAGCACGGAAATAAGGCGCGGATTCTGCCCCTGTGAACTCCCATCCAAATCGTCTCGGCCACAGAGTTTGTGTCGCCGACCCTCAGGAAGGGTTGATGCATCAACTGCCGCTGAACGATCCCTCAGCGATGCAACAAAAAGTGCCACTGTCTCTCGAGGTCCGTCATCACCCTTTCCTCCCACTGAGGGAAGAGAATGCAAAGTGACGGTGTGGGCATGTCTAACTGACAGAAATGGAGGAATTGACTCCAGCCGCGGAGCAAATTGAACAAATCCTCCCCCCGAATCCTTCAAAGGGACCGGTCGGTCAGCTGCCGCGGTTGACGGCGCGGAGGACAACACCTTGAATGTATGGAGCACCGCAGCAACCTGAATATATTCTGCAATATCCGCGGTCAGTCCATGAAAATACAAATAAGGGACAGCAAATTCAAAGGGGCGTGTGAACCCGTCAACGATCACCTACGCCGGAGGATCGCCACTCCCACTCTCCAAGGGCGCCTCAACGACGTCAAATATTTCCACCGCATGGCACCCACAACACAATCGCGTGGCATAAAGTATCGCCTTGCAGCACCCCATGCAATGCGGCAATCAACAACCATCTCGAACACGGCGTGCGACAAAGATACCAAAGGAAGGTGCAGCAAATGCCCTCCGCATCTCAGCAGCTCCAAACATCCAGTAAAAGGCAGGAGCACCAGACAGTACCCACGGACTCACCAAATATGGCGTCAAAAGGCAGCGAGATGCCAGATGCCGAAAGGTCCGCATTTCTTCCCCGTGACATTTCCACGGATGAATACAACTGCTGTGCCCTGCGGCCTCTCGACCGCTTCGAGGCAACGTTGCGGCCACATGGCGACGGCTCAATGTGGCTGGCGATCAGATCCTGTCGTCGCGGCAAAACAGTACAGAAAGTAGGGTGGTGAGCCCGCACATTCGCCTCTTTGATGCCTGCTCCCGCTGCAAGAGTGAAACTCGTCTTCCCAACAGCCGCGCTTCGGATGGCTGAAACACCTGCCCTCACACCGGCGATGAAATATGCAAGCACCTGTAATTCCTCAACACCGTCCGTCAAAAAAAAAAAAAAAAACGGCACTCAACCCTGCAGCTACACATCCCTCGTAACCATTTGCAAACTCGTTATCCTGCAGAAACACCCGAACAACATAACAGGAAGACCGTTCATTGCTGGCAAGGGACAATAGTACGTCGCTTTCATCCTGCTACAGATGATTGCGCCTCCTGCGTAACGCGGCCACAAGTACGTGGTGCGCCAACACCGAAACGGTGGGCATCTTGCCCCATGACCCTCCCCCTCCACAGGGGTCCAAGAAGTGCAATAGACCATCTTCTCACCAAAGAAAAAGCCAAATGGAGCGGGCACTGCAGTGTTCGGGCCACACAGCAGAAACACCCTCAGAGGACAAATGCTCTTGAATGCCCTTCAGAAGGGGCCAGCGGGTTGGCCGTGAAGCCAACAGACACCGGAGAGCCACCTGCTCTGCACGCATCCAATGACGCAATCGAGCGCGCAATGTTACAGGGCACATCAACCAGCCTGTTCTCGTCTCCGTCTGTGTGGGCACGACAGCCCTGCCATCACCCTTCGCCCTCACAAAGTATTCCACATGGTCCTTTGAACCAGAGACCACCACACGGCAATATTCCACCGGATGAGTGCTCTCCATGCCGCACAAAATAAAATTTTCCCACGTCGAGGACCGCAGTGAAAACGAGCACAACGATGAGCAACACGAGGGTTGTCGGTGCCCTAATCCATCACAACACTCTATCCCCCGTTGGTTCAGGCCTCTGCCACACGACGAGGCACACAAGTAACATCATTTGCACGCAACAGAGTGAAATACGCAAGAACATTGCCAGAGTCATGCAGGACGCAACAACCACCAGCACGGTCAGCAGCCGTTGGGATCATATTCTGCGAAACATGATCCACGCTTACAGGAAATTTGTTGTCCAGTTGCACAAATAATTGTTGGGCCAAGCAACGTGGGCCCCCAAAACGACGACACCAGTCGATATTAAGCCTTGGAACCGCCAGTGAGAGCCATTGATTGAAATAAACACCAAACACACCAACGGCCAACAAAAACTGCGACAAGGCACTCGTACTTCAATCAAAGAACGGATTCGTCTCGTCTCGGAAGAAGAAAGAATAAATAATATTTTTCCTCCTCACAGTGCCTTCCAGCAATGAAACACCATCATGCGTTCCACCCCTATCGGCATTACTCAGGAGCACGAGGCCTGTGCAATGTGTAGAGGACCCTGCAATCAAGCAAATGAGATGCTCCACGGCGGCAAACAGACTCCTCCCAGGCCACGCATCAACCAATCGCGAGCAGCATGCCTCTTCATGTGATCTCCGTTTTGGTTCCAACCGAGACGGAAGGCCTTCGTCGCTCAGCACCAACCCCGCGTTGCGTCGTTTCGTCAAATAAAACAAGTGAGGATGGCAGAGTGCATCATCGGGGAAATCGTCCTCATATGTGGGGAACGTCATCGCACCCGCCGGAAACAGGTGCGCATGATGTCCCTCCACGTCAGCCGCGCAGCCTGTCAGATGGAAAATTTCGGTGAAACGGAAGTCAGCGCACTCACCTCCACCTCAGGCAGTTTTATCAGGACGGTCGAAACATCAAGTCGGGGGCTCCACACTTGTTGAGGGATATTGTGACCATCTGACAAGTCCACGTGCATGTTCACACAATGTCCTACTTCCTTTTCTCCCTCTGCATGCGTCCGCACCGTCTTTTAAGCCACATCCAGGACAGATCAGATAGCGAGTGGCACCTGGTCAGCCAGCGTCGCTCCATTCCTCAAAGCACCGAAGCTCCCAGCCCCAAAATCACCCGTCCATCAATCAATGATGCCGTTGGCACAGGACCTCCTCTGGCCAACGCCACACACTTGTTCCGGAGTACATGTTATCCCATGCCTCGCTGATGCCGCCCTCATCATCCTCTACAGGTACACCGTGCATTCACTCCCAAAATACGGGTGTGGACTACAACTCAAGGAAACTGCACAATAAACCTGCAAACTTCTCGTTGAAAGTTATCATTGTGTTGGGTGGCAGAGGCAACGCACTCACACGTTGCACCTCCTCAGGAGATCAAAGAAGATAGCAATCATCATTCAATTGCGATGGGCTTTTCAAAACCCCTTGCAACTTTTGTCCGATGGGGTGCTTCAGTGCATATGAAACCTTGTCCGCGGGACGGAATGCCTATGCGCTCTAAAAAAGTAGGTGTAGATCCGCGGAAAAAGAATACATGACGCAACTAAACTAGAATGCCACAAACAAAAATGTAAAATATATATATAACCATAAATATAAAAATAAACATCAATTGATGTACATATATATATATATATATATATGTATCGATGTAGATATGAGTATGGAAACATTCTATACAATTAAAATATATAGATATCTATTTAGATATGAATATACCCCTCTATCCTTTTTTTCCTCATTGACAATTTTTTTCGTTCATTGATTTATTGATTTGTTGCTTTATTAATTACAAACATGTACATCCCTAGACAAACAAATGGGTATCGATGTATTTATTTATTTATATTCGCCAATTTTGGTATTTGTATATTCATTATTACTTGCTTCTTGCCTTTTTTTTTGTTTTTTCCTAAATAACCTCAAAGACCCTCTTGCCGGCCGCCATCGGAGAGCACGTCCACCACGCTGATTGGAGATGCGGAAGAGAACCCCAACCCCTGGAGATGGCGCTGCAGGAGACGGCGTAAAACACAACCCGTTACGCGTCCCCTCGGAGTAGTGGAGTAAAAAATAAATAATCCGTCACTGCCAAGAAATCAAGAAACAAACTTTTAAAAAGTCCGTAAATGAGGAGAAAAAGAGGGAAACCTACCAGGAGAAAAGGCAATTTGCCGCATCTGCAAGGTGATTTGTGCCTTCTCGCCGCGTGGGAGTGCTGCTTGGGGGGCGGCAGAGCCTTTCCCCCTCAAGAAGAAAGCTGCGTCAACTTTTTGCGAAGCACGGATTCCTCACTTTCCCAGCGTCCACTCCTTGTTTTTGTCTGTGCGCCTACAGAGCCGGGCAGCGGAGTAGATGCGGAAGTGTTTCGTTACACATTTCACGCTGGTTGTATTTCACGATGTACGGTCAATGTCCGTGGTGTGCCGTGCTATGCCGGCCCATTCCGTGACTGTTTCGGGACTAAAAGCCGCATGCTGGACGGCAAAATCTAACCGGTGTTGATCCCATCGGGATGCCATCGCCGGGCAACGTGCGCCTTATCGGCAGCATGACGCCTCTGTTGCCATTCAATCGGCAGCAGTGGGACGTTGATGAATGGAAGTGTGCGTGCTGCCTTGGGCACACGGTGCGCCGTCCCTCGCCGGCATTCTCCTGCGCGGCGAAGGGAGTCGCCTGCGGAGGCAAAGTCGCTGTGCAGAGTTGGCGTTCTTCCTGCTGCGTTTCGAGCTTTGCGGAGTGCGTGCATTGTGGCACCATTTTTGGCGTCGTGACATTCTCACCGTCGGGGTGCTTGTGCCGGGTGTGGCTGGCGAACACCTCGGCAATGCCCGGCTGCTTGCCACGTTAAGGCCATTGAAGGAGTGCCGTAGTCTTTGTTGCCGGCTGCAGCTCTGTTTTGGAGCGTTCGTGTGCGCGCATGTAAGATACTGGACTCGCTTTCTTTTCGGACCTGAATCCACAGGACGTGCATTGGAACGTGATGGATGCAGCAGGATCGTCATATTCCCGGGGATGCTTTCTTCTTGACCGGAGCAGTCGTGTTTGTGGCAGTGCCGAAGATAAGTTGCGACACCGGCTTGCTTTTCCTACGACGCCGTGCGGAAACAGCATAAAAGTAGCTTCGGCCTGGGCTGTGCAGTCTGCGGCGGAGGTGCGATCGGTGTGCCGTCTCTCGCTCTCGTCCTCGCTCAAGTGCTGGGCGGTAATTTCCGGTGGGATTTCTGTCGGTTCCGACTCACCGAGAAAATCAAATTCCCGCAGCGCCTGGGGGCGCGTAATGCCATGGGCGTTAACCATGTGCGTCACGACACCAGTGCGGCAGCTGCGGTGCTTGCCGCACACCGGACAGTCTGCCGGGCGTCGGATCGTGGCGGGGTGAGGTCCAGCGGGAGGAGGAGGCGTTTCCGTGCAAAGTTCTTTGCGTGCCTGATGTACGGCATCCGCGCCGCACCAACGGCATGTGCGTGGGATGGCGGGTTGCAGTGGTCGTGGCAGCCATCCGTATTTGTGCGAAACTCCGCTTCGAAGGCGGTCCAGTGCGGCCTCTTCCCCACGAGTGAGGGTGGGGTCCGTGCGCGTGGGTTCCCAGTCGCCTCTTACGGCGGAGCGGCGAGCCTCTGGCTTGAGCTGTCGGGCACAAATAATACGTTCGGCCAGTGCAAACGATGCCGGTGCTCCATGTGCCTGTGAGCTGTGAGAGATCAGACGCCTTCTCGGATTTCGCATCACAAGCTTATTTCCTGGGCACGCCGCAGTGGCCAAGGACAAGCTGCATCCTTGTGCGCGCTCCTCGGCTCCGCTGGCGAGAAAAAAGGGTACGTCCACAATGTGAGTCACCAGGTGATCCAGAACCGTCGACGTGTGCTCGCGTGCCTCCACGGTTCGACGAGTAGGTGCATGGGCGCACGCTGCCGTGGAAAAAGTCTCGGTGAATATCGTACTCTCCATGCTAACGTCACATCCCTCTGTGTCTGCTGTGGTGCATGAATTTCGCACGGCCGGAGGGGAATTTGGAAAAGAAGCAATTCCTCGTGGAGGCATCCCCGTACCAGCGTGGCCAATCCGCGACGATATCCCTTGCCTGTGGAATGCGGTGCGCTCGAGGGCAAGTGTGGAACGTGACTGGGATGGCTTGGTCCGTCATTTCCGCTGCTAATGAGACATCGATCACACTGTGCACTCGCCACACCAGAACAGGCTGGAATTACGACAATGCGTCGCGCCGCAATAAATAATCCCGCTCGAAGACGTTACCGGAAACCCGGAGCCCTGCTACTGCTCTGTCGCCGCTTTCCTTCTGAGGACTGTAATGCCTCCTGCATGCAAATCCGCGGTAAGGCAGAGCTGCAATTCATTACTTCCACTAGGCGGTTCGCTGAATCCTTCTTCCATTGCAAAAAATGAGCGTTGGGTTCCTCGCACGCAACTACACAAAATTACAGTCCGGTACAACATGACATCAGAAGTAACAAGGGCGACAACTCAATTCCCTTCCACACAGTCATCGTGGAACGGGAAAAACTCCTGGAAGCACCCGCTCAAAAAAGAAACAAATCGATAGAAACAACGAACAACGACACTTTCGGTGCGGTTAACGATGGCTGTGGTGTGCAGCACAGCCGTGGCCCCTCAACCACCGCATATTTACTAATTCCGCGTGTTACACGTCACATGGCGGCGTGATCAATCATACGGCTCGCACTGGATGCACCGTCCAGCGGGCTCAGCGCGTCTAAGCGGGTGTCACCAGCCATGGGCTGCAGCGGCGGTGCGGGTGGCCGGTACGACGACGCAACGGTGGTGCCTGTGGCGTACGACAATTAAGTCATTTCGTCGTGCGGCTTCTGCACGACCTCTCCGCTCTCGTCATCGCGCAGCAGCGCCTCCAGCCCTCCACGCCGCGGCTCGCGCAGCTCCTGCCAGTGGCAGTCCTCCACGTACCACACAACGACGCTGTACACAGCGACCACAAGCAGCACAGCGGTCAGCAGCAGCACGATAGCCACGTACGCCTTCGCACCGCCGTCGCTCGGCGCAAGGTGGTTCGCCGCGCCCACCAGGCACAGCGCCGCAAGGAGCACAAAGCTCGCCGTGTGCATCACCGTCAGGAAGGCCGAGCGCATCATGTTCGTGAAGGCAACCACGCCCGCACCCGCAAGCAGCACAGCCGCCATGCAGAAGTACTGGACGTGGCAGCCTCCCACGGGCGGGTGCACAGCCGCAATCAGGCCCACCACACACAGCACCGACAGCTGGAACACGCACCAGTACACGTGGCTGCCCCTCATGTTCGTCAGCATGCCGCCGTACATCCACTGCTGCGCCGTGGGGTGCCAATACCCGACAGGGTACAGCAGGCGCTCGTGCAACGGCTTCCTCGAAAACTGCCAGTACCTCGTGAAGCTCGCGCCCGTGTGGCGGGCAATGAAGTAGCACACGCCAGCAGGAAACGCCACACCGTACAGCACGCCAACGACACCGATCACGCGGTGATGCCCGCGGGCGCCGGGCATCGCCAGTGCAAGCACGGAGCCAAAGAAGATGCCGAGGTGCATCGCGTGCGCCACGACGTACGTCAGGCTCGGGAAGCGCATCGCAGCCCACGCGCTCGCCGCGTCCACGCCGCGCCACCGCTGGAAGGCGGCCGTCACACCGCAGTGCACGCACCCGAACACAGCGGCCAGCAGCGCGTTGCCCACCACCATCCACAGCGGCTCAAGGGCAGCAAACACCGACAGGAAGTACGGCAGCGCAACGGTGATCGCACGCTCCTGCGCCAAGGCACACGACATCCTCGCGAACACGCCGAGTGCCTGCATCTCCAGGACTGAGCCCAGCCCGCCGGTCACCACCACCGCAACAGCCGCCGCACCCGCAACGACGCCGGTGATCGCCGAGAGGGCGTTGGCAGCGGCGGGCAGCGTGTTCGACCTGATCGTGAAGGACCCAAGCAGCACACCCTTGCAGCCGCCGAACACCGCGGCAGCGTCGCACCGAATGACTATCGTCTCGTCGGCAGCAATGAAGTAACCGCGGTGCACGGGCACAGCCAGCTCCAGGACGGTGGACGGATTCGTCGCGTTGCGCACCCACGTCGCGTTGCTCAGCATCGCTCCCCACGGACCACCAAACCCACTCGGCTGCGCCGTCGACACCGGCACAAAGCTCAGGTGCGTGCCGAGCTACGGGTCGCGTGCCCACCGAAACGGCGGCGGCAGCGCCACCATCAGCCGCGTCGGGACGGCGCTCCCACCGCCACGGATGTCGTTCTGCGTCAGGCTGCCACCAGCCGCCGTCGTCGTCACGGTGAGCGTCGGGCACGCCACGTCGCTCCACCACAGCGTGCTGCTCACCGACGCCGTCGAGGTCCGCGTGGGCGACAGTGCCACCGTCTCCGTCACCTGCAGGGTCTCTGTCGGCCCGTACTGCGTCGGACTGTAGTGCGTCGCGCTCAGGCTCGGCGTCGGAGTTGGCGTCAGGCTGCGCGTCTCCGTCAGCGTCGCCGTGTGGCTCAGCAGCGGTAGGGCGGGCGTGCGGTTGCACCCGTCCACGTGCGGCAGGTACACCGGCAGACAGTCGCGCCCGTACCCGCCCTCAGCACAGCGGCAGCCGCACGACCCAGACATCGCCCTCGTCGCAGCAGCAAAGCAGTGCACATCGGCGTCGCACATGCCACACGCCACACGCCACGGGGCGGAATTCCCCGATGATGCCGGCGGACCTGTAGTCCATCGGCCGCAGCGCCTGCCCGTTGAGCGTCAGGCACCCCACAACAAACTTCCGGCCGGCGCCCCCAAGCGCAACGGTGCCGTCCATCACGACGGGCCCGCTGCCGGCGTTCCCATAGAGCGTCAGCGTGCTCTGCACGAGGTCAGCACTGCGCGGGTACGACGGCACCGACAGAATTCTGCCGCTGATGCTGTTGCCGCGCACCGACAGCCACGACCCGGACACGAACGACGCCGACCCCCGCAGCACCAGCAGCGCGCCATCGGTCAGCGCACCGGCGTTGTCGTTCACTACGACGGCGGACGCGTTGGCCTCCACACCGCTGTCGAACACCAACCCATGCGCGGCGTACACCCGGCTCCCCGACACGCGCAGCACAGCGCCCCCCCCGACGCAACCACGCGCGCACTCGCGTACAACGCATATTCGCCACCGAGTACAGTCGCGTCCAGCGCGACACCGCCACCGACAAGCTCCAGCACGGTGCCGTCCACCACCACCGTCCGCCCACCAGTCATCACGGTCACGAGGGCCACGCCGGACACAACCAGCACGGACCGCACAAGCCGCAGGCCCGACAGCACAAGCACCGGTGCGTACGGCGAGGACTGCGAGCCGGGAAGATACACAAGCGGCGTCGGCCTCGCGGCAACCAGCACGGAGTCCGTCACCGTCAGCACGGACCCCGCAGGGAACGTGCCGGTCAGCACAAGCGCGCCGTTCAACGCCTCCACATCGCACACCGACAGCTCCACCGGCCCGCCCTCTTCGCTCCCCGCCGTCCCCGCACCGCGCAACGCTCCACCGCCCATCACGTACAGCACAGCACCGTTCAGCAGCGACACGTTCTGCACAACGATCCGCACGCCGTCCCGCGCCATCCACGGCACGTAGAGCACCGGACTCACGCCGTCCAGCACAACGTGGCGCAGCGTCACCTCGCTCGCGCCGGCAGGCACAACGAACACCGACCGCACCGTCACGCCCTCGCGGAAGAACGCACTCGGCGCGGTGCCCACAGCGGGCGGCAATGCGGGAGCTCCCACAGGCACGCACGCCTCGCCGTCCCGGGTGCGTAGCAGTGCGTGTTCCTGTCGCAGTCGCCGCACCCAGCAACGTCGATGCGCCCAGCGTCGCCAAAACCAGCCGCAGCGTACTCCTCAGTCGTCGACAGGACACGGCCACCAGCGTCGTTGCACGCCACCCTCACATGCGCCCCAGCCGCAAGCGACAGGCTCAGCGACAGCATCCGCGGCAGCAGCGCTCGGTTGCGCACAAAGCTCAGCGTGCTCCCAACAGCGGTCACGGTGCCAGCGGCGTAGAGCATCTCCCTCGAGACGCCGTCGTGCACGTTGCCCCTCACTAGCAGCATCGACCCGCCATCCAGGCTCACCGTCGAATAAAACGCCACCGCGTAGTCCTCCGTCGACAAAAAGTCGCTCCGCACAAGCGCCACAGCGGAGCCCGACACGCTCACAGCCCCGCGCACAGACACCGCGTGCTTGCACAGCAGAAAGTCGCTGTCAACAAACGCCACCACGGAGCCGCCACTGGCCGCAACACCGCCCTCCACCGACACGCACAGCCCCAGCGCCGTCTGCACCAACAGCCCGACCGAAAAATCAGCCTCGTGACCGTAAAGCGGTTCCCGCTGATCGTGATGTTCGTGTGCGGTGGAAACACACCCTCCGGGCTGAGCAGCGCGTCACTAAATGTGTTGCCGGTGACAACAATGTTCAGCGGCCCCACAGCGGCGTACGCATTGCCCAACAGCAACAGCAGGGCGCCGTCCCTCCACGTGCATCCTTCGAACGTGATTTTCACCACGTCGCCCGTCATCACACCAATCAGCACCGTCAGGCTCATGCCGCCCCCGCTGAACGACACGTTGCGGTAGCACAGCCACGACAGCCCGCCGCCCACAGCCTGCGCCACCTCGGGGTACACCATGTCGCTGATGCACTCACCAACCGTCGGCGGCGGTGGCAGCGGCGGTGGCGGGCCAGCAGGCACAGGCGCTGGGACGCACACATCGCCGTGCCCTCCAGCAGCGCACTGGCACTTGCAGTCAATGACCGCCGTCGTCAGGGGGGCAAAGCAGTCGCCCTCCTTCGTGCACTCACCGCACACCGCAACCGTCGTCACGTTGTTGATGCCGTTCAGCTCTAGTTCAGCCGCCGTCGTCACCTCCCGTCCCGCGACCGTCAGACACCCAGCAACGAAACGGTAGCCGGTTTCAGTCCGCTTCAGCAAGGATACCGACAACCCCGTCGAGCCCATCATGCAGCCCGTCAGCGTCACAGAACTGCTGCTGTCAAATGGTCACAAATGCGGACTCAGTGTCGTAGAACATCGCACCCACTTCCACGTCGTTGTCGCGCCAATCCAGCCAGCTTGACCGCTGAACAGTCCACAATTCATCGTTATAGATGGCGTAGCGAGCTGAGCCACTGTTCCCCACCACGCGCAACACGCTGTGATCCGACACGCTGAATCCTTGGTGCTGATACAGCAGGCTTACTCCGAATAACATCGTATTGTTGAGCAGCGCAAAAACAGAGTGGTCACTCACACTGAGACTGTGCACGTAGAACATGTGTGCGTATCCATCGAGGCTGCAGTACCGCGCGTACAGCGAGCTGCCACCCACCAGCTTCAGTGTCCCGATCGAGTACAAACCAAGTGCATCACGCTTAGTTGCATACGCCTCGACGTTGCTGACCAACAGCGTCGACGCTCTCGACACAACGTTTCCCAGCAAAAACACGCTCCACATGTTGTTCACAGTACCCGATAATTCAAACTCGAAGGATTGCACCGCATCAACCTCCGTAACGGCGATGTCGCAGTGCTGCGGGAGGGCACGTAAAAAAGCAACGGCGGAGAACCACAACACCGCCTGGCTCACGCGGATCAGGACGCCGGCTGATTCGGTCGCCCCAGCACCCCCAACAAACTGCAGCGCGGCACCCTCAAGGAATGTGCACCCGGTGAGCGTGATGTTGATGGAGAGATGCAGCGGCATACTGTCGAGGAAGAACGTCAACACGGCACCCATGCCGCTGAATGTCACACCCACGTAGCAGTGGTGCGTCTTCCACATGTTAAGCGTGATTTCCGTCAGCGTCTGGTTCACCACGCAGCTCGTGTCGCCGTCAACGGCTCTCTCCGGCAAGGGCGGCACAACCGTGTCGGGCACCTCGAGGGGAAGACACGACGCGCCATGCCATCCGTCCTTGCAGCTGCACGAGCACGAGCCGCGGTCCACCGACTCCGTCCCGGGCATGTAGCACGCCGCGTCGTCGTTGCACGTGCCACACCTGAAAAGCACCACGTCCTCCGGAAACACACCGTCGTACGACACCTCCTCATCGTCCTGCAGGTTGCACCCAACCACAATCCTCGCGGGTAACTCAAAAATCGTGTTCGGTGGAAGAAGCATGGCAAAGACAGTGTTTCCGCTCACCTGACGGTTGTGTGCAAGCGCCACGGTGGTGCCGCTGCCCGACAGCTGAATACTGTACTGGGGATACGGAATAGTTAATACCGAGGCTGCACCCACGCTGTTGCCCTCCACACGCCACTGCGCTCCACCCTCGAGTGTCACCGAGGCAGACAAATGCAACAGCGCGGGATCAAAAGTTTCTGTCCCGCCAACGAAGGTGCAGTCCGCCACTCGCAGCAGCCCCGCGGACCTCACGGTGGTA
Source organism: Trypanosoma cruzi (assembly GCF_000209065.1). Classification (NCBI taxonomy): domain Eukaryota; phylum Euglenozoa; class Kinetoplastea; order Trypanosomatida; family Trypanosomatidae; genus Trypanosoma; species Trypanosoma cruzi. Next base: position 38,826 of record NW_001849322.1, on the reverse strand, counting down.
TCCCCAAAAAGAATAACGCCATTGACCGCGCTCATCGTGTTGTTCTCCACGTCAAAGTAGCCGCCGTTCTTCATAACAACAGAAGTAACGCAAACAGATGATTCCACACCGTCATCATCCTTCGTTGCGCTCAGCGTATTTCCCTTCACGATGATCCCGCCACCATCAACAACAACAGCACTGATGAAATAGACTGCGTAACAGCTCCCCTCGATGTAGTTGTCGAGCAGCAGCAGCGTCATATTCGCACTGAGAGTAAACTTCATAAATAAAATGGCGTGGCCCGACATCGTCACAATCGTACTGCCCGCCACCAGTATCTGGGAGCTCACGCCAAAATCACCCTGAAACACCAACACTCCGGAATCCATCATCGAGGAGACTACGCTCACTTGCACGCGCGCACCACTTCCCCTTGATCGGCAGGCCCATAAGGACGCACTGTAACAGCGTGATGTTGAGTGTCTGCTGTGGCGCGTCAAAATACGACAGGTCCAGCACGATCGCGGCGGTGAAGGTCACGCTGACAAAGCACAGACCACGCACACCGGGATCAGGAACGTCCAAAGAGCTGATGATGCCACCGTGCACGCAGCGGACCTCCGTGTCCTTCGCATCGGGGGGCGGGAGCGGTCCAATGCCGTCCGGAACCGCAGCTGGCAGACACGTGTCACCGTAGTCGCCAGCAGCGCACACACACTCACAGCCGCTGATGCTACTCGTCCTCGCCGCAAAGCACACAGCGTCCACGGTGCACGCACCACAGTCCAACACCGTCACGGGCGTCCCAATATTGAGCTCTTCTTGGTAATCCGTCACAGGGGAGCCCACTGCCTCGTTGCACATGCCGTAGATGATCGGACGCGAGTCGGATGGTGGTGACCAGTTGCTTGTCATACTTACAATTGTTGACGAGTACGAGCCGTACGTGAAGCTATTGTGTAGTATCGACCACACACTCCGATCGCGAAACGCCATTTTTATTGGCCACGTACACAACGTAGGCGGTGCGGAACTCGTTGTCGCGGTGCACCAGCCAGCTGCCGTCAGTCACAGTCAGCGTGTTTGCAATGAGCATGGCGAAGCCGAGACGGAACGTGCTGGACACAACCTGCAGCACGCTACCGCCATCTACAACAACATCCTTGAACACACACGCGCCCCCGTAGTACTCGGTGCTCGGCGCACTCCACGAGCTGTTCTGTATGGAGAACACGGAGCCGCCGACAACACGCAAATCCGACGCAAGAGCGTACATTACGTGCGTCCGCGAAATGACAACGCAGTTATCAATGTAGAAGACGCTAGACAGGTTCACGCCGAGGCCGCGCTCCACAAGGATCGCAGCGCACGAGCCCCCGCCACACACCAGTGACGACCGCGTCATGACAAACCGCGTCGACAGAAGCCGGACGCCGTCCAGGACAAGCGCGGGGCCGTACCGGGATCCCGCATGGCCACGGGTCGTCGGCACGTACTGCGACCCGCCAACCGTCGCGCGCAGCGTCGAGTTCGCCAGCAGCACACTCGAGTGCGGCGGCATCGCGCCATGCAGCACAATCGTGACCTCCATCGACGTCACGTTCGTCATGTTGACGAGGGCGTGGGGCATCAGGCGCGCCGTGCTCTCGCTGAGGCCACCAATCCGCAGCTGCGCACCGCCCGCAAGCACGCAGTGGCGCAGCGTCACGTTCAGCGCGTCAGCGAACGCGTCCATCGAGCGCAGATCCACCGCCACAGTGATCGGTCCACTGAACAACACCGAGTCGAAGCACGCCGTCGCCCGCCCGCCGCCAACCGTCACGGACTCCGTCAGCGCCACGCCACTCACGCAATCCTCCACACCGCCACCACCGCCGGACCTCTCAGGCGGCACGTCAAACGGCAGGCACGCCTCGCCCACACCGCCCACACGTCGTGCAGCTCCAGCCACCCGCCGACACCGACCGTCCCACCATCGCAGCGCACCAGCGACGACGCAACAGACCCCTCGACGCCCACAAAGCGCAGCACCGAATCGGACACCGCGAGGCGCTCGCCAAGCACAAGGCCGCCGCCGCTGCTCACAACCGACACGTTCGTCACGGAGAACACCGAGTGGCTCCGCAGACGGAGACGCGACGAGGACGCCACATGCAACGCGGACGCGGTCGGACCGCCCGACGCCTCCAGCAACAAGCCGTCAAGCACCACCGCGCTCGACAGCAGTTCCACACCGCCGCCAACGTACACCGCAGACCCGCCCGCGTGCAACGACCTCAGCACAGTGTTGCTCACACGCAGCTGCGTCTGCAACAGCGACGTCGCGTGCATCACAAGTGGCGACGCCACCGCGTCCGTCAGCCCGCTCAGCTGCGAGTAGCGCATCGGCCCCGCCGTCACAATCGTCGAGTCACGGACCGTCACGTTCGTGTGTGCCGGCAGGTTGTGCACAAACACAAGCGAGCAGTAGCCGCCGGACAGCCCGCTCACGCTCACCTCCAGGCTCCGGTCACTCGCCGGCTCGCCGCTGTAGCCCCGCACGTAGAGCTGCGCACCGCCGTCGCACACGCAGTTCCTCAATTCGATGCGCAGCGCGCCGGGAAGCATCGCCGGCACGTCGAACACCACAGCCACGCCGTTCGTGATGGACACGCCGTCCATCAGCACCGTGTCCACGGCGCGGCCAACCGTGATGGCTCTGTCCACCGTGCCGCCCCGCAGTCGCAAAACTACCGCATGCGCCGCGGGCACCCACGCCGCCGCCGCAACCAGCGACAACACGACGAGCAGCGCCACACGCACAGCCGCAATGACCCTGCGCCACACACGGTGCCGGCTGCGCGGACACGCGCCCACCGCAGACCACATCCACCGACCCAAACAGGTACCAACGGGGCTGTCGTGGCGTGTCGCACTCGCCCCGTCGACCATAACTCCTGCCTAGCAAATCCCTTCCTAAATATGGCGAATCCAGTGACACGATTCCGCCAGATCGTTATCCCACTGCTACTAAACCTAACACTGCAAGTAATACCTAACACTTTGAAACGATAGTTTTGCTGGTCGAGCAAAAGTATCTCTAACTGCAGGGTGAAAAAAGAAATAAAAGCAGCGACAACAGTAACCAAACACAGTGGCACGCAAAAACATCCGGTCATACACAATAACCATCACAATACAGCCGCCGAAGCAAAGCCGCGCTGACGCAATCAAGTGAGTGACACCATCGCCCTCCCACCACCCACACAACACCACAAAGCCACCGCGCAGAGTGGCGGAATCCCGGCAAAAAGTCAAACGACCACTGGCACCGCTCCTGTTACCGAATGGCTGCATCACAGGGCGGTCCCGATGCCGTGCACGACACACAATGGCCGAGGCAGACCGCGTGGCAGCGTTACGACCGCCAGCCATCAAGCGCGTACAAAAGGCGTTGTTGGTGTTGGTGGTGCGGAAGTGGAGTGGAGAGCTCGCCGGCCCCCAGCAGTCAATGCCTCGTTCCTCGTTCACGCGAGTCGGCATTGCACAGCAGGCAGAGGCAGCATGCGCGCACGGCATCGCACAAAGAAGGGAACAAAGAAGCACGGCGGCAGCACCTGGTCACGGGGAAAAGGGTCCATGTCGATTGCATTCCGATTGGCTCACAGACGTCCGGATGGTAGTCGTGCAGATGCCGCGCGGCTGTTGTGACTGCAATGGACTGAGAAGACAAAAAGAAGGGACAGAGACGCGGTGCGGTCCTCATCCATCTCGGTTAACTGTGACACCGGTGACGTCCTCCCGTCAGATCGGCTGCAGCAAAGACCGTCGCCGTCAGCAGCGGTCGGTGCCTTCCCTCTCCCACTGGAGCGCAACTCCACCGACGCAGTCGCTCGCCTCCTCCCCCACCAACACAACGAGGGAGCAACGGCAAAAGATGAGACACGCATGGCAAGTGCGCAGTCGCAGATCCCACTGCTGCCGCCATGACCAAACAAGGCTGGCTGCGGGGCGCAAAAAAAAAGAAGGGTAAACACCCCATCAAAAGCTTTAGCATCACGCGGAAAAACCGCAACCGACACACAAGGCGAAACGCCGTGAAGCAGGCACCAAAACCAAAGCTCCTCCAATAAATCCATCGCGAAGCAAAAAAAAAAAAACAATGACGGTGCAGAGGCAATAAATGGTTGTGGTGCGCGGCAGCCGGGGCATCGCGCCCTTCCCTCATCTAACGGCACCGCACCACAACGCACCGTGACAACAGCGTGCAACGACGACGATTGAGTAGCACACACAAAGCGGCATAAACGTTTCCTCCTGTACTCGCTCAAATTTATGCTCTCAGTATGTACTGCCAACGACACAGGGAAGGACACAGAAGGGGACTGTCCTGTCCATCCACCTTCTGCCACAACAGACCCTCCCCATCCTCCTCCTCGCTACACCCTGGGTGCCGCGAAACGCCGTCAAGCAAAGCCACGTGTATGGAAGTCCCCAATGCGCGGGGCGAGGCTGGCAGCCACCCACGCTCACTCTCCCGCACATATCCTCTCCCACAACTTTCCCACACACAACAGGGCAAAAAAAATGAAGAATAAAAGCCCGCCGCACAACGCACGCAGAGGCACCGCCATCCGCTTCGCACCGTGAAAAAAAAAAAGGCCGCAACAAGAGCGAAGGGTCAAATTCAAATCCACGGCGCTGTGCTTTACTTCTCTCTTCTCCGACAAATTGGAATTACGCCCCACACTCACAGTGAGGCACGGCGCACACCATCCGCTCTCCCTCCGAGTGCACTCAGCAGGCCGGCGCCCAGTCACCCTCGTGCCATCGCAATGGGGAGCACAAACAATCGTCGTCGCGGACCATCGGTGCCTCCCGCAGGAAAAAAGAGAAAGAAAAGGAACGAGGGCATGTCAACTGCACAGTCAGCAGAGAGACACTCAAAGGGACACGGAGACACAAAGCGACAGCAGATACGGTAACTACAGAAACAGACCGCAGGGATTTAAGGAAACAAAAAAAAGATGAGGGTCCGGGATAACTCCTAAAAATAAAAGAAAAAATTAATGGAAAAATTGATGCGGCAGGACTTTTATTTCATGGACCGAGCAGCACAAGACGACCAACCGTGTGATCGTGTATATACATATTGCCCGCACCAACAAAAAAAGAAGCGGAATTAAAATAAATAAAAGAGATCGCACTGTTCCACCAGCCCACACAGCATTCTTCACACGTCATTGCGGCATCCGGCCTTTTCTTCCAATCCTCCTTTCGTGCAGTCCGTGGAAGACACAGCCGCAGGGCCGGCACAACGTGTGGGCAACAACAAAAGCAAACAAAAGAGGAGAAACACGTCGCTCATTACAGTGTGCAGCAACCGAAAATTACGAAAAGAAAAAATGACAGTACTTACTACTTCGGGTAAATTAAGTAAAAAAACATTGAAAAGTAAAAACATCAACAAAATAAACGAATAGTAAAACTAACAAAAACGGTGGTATAAAAAAGCGCGGGCAATGCGGCATGTATTCTCCGTGAGGCGTCGCAGATCCTCACTCCGTGGCTCACAGACTGCCACGACCCAAATACAATCCCAGAGGAAGCAGCGGCACACAAAACACGCACGCACGGTATTGTTACCGCTCAAGTCACGCAGTGTCAATTTCACTTCGTTGGGAGAGGCGGGGCGGTCGTCGGGACTCACGCCGCTCCACACCCTGCGAGGTGACTATTTGTAGTGGGGATTCGTGTCCAGGGGTGTTGTGCCCATCCATTCCTCTTCTGTAATATCCCCAGCAGCGTGCTCCCTGACGCTGTCAAATACTCGAATCTTCTCGGGTGGTGTCGGAGCCGCTTCTCTCGTCGGAGCGGAGACCCTGTCCTTGAGTGCACGCATCGCAGTGAAGTTCAGTGGGCGGCTGTACAGAAAGACGTTCGTCACCGTCACACGAGATTCGTGCCCACCGCACGCGTCAAAGCGAACCCTCAGTACCTCAGGTGGCCTCTCGCCTGTTAACAGCACCTCTTCCGCCCCCAGCGAATTACCATCAACGTGCACAGATGTCTTGTTGCCTTGCAGCATGAGTGCCACTTGGTATTCTTTCCTCGGCCCCCAAGTGCTCCTCCGTGTTGTTGTCTTGCCTTCGATCGACGTGTACCACGTTTTATTGTGGCTGTACGACATTCCCACGGTATGATTGGACGCAGTGTCCGCCAACACCGCAGTCAGTGGAGGAGTGCTCTCACTCGGAGTCCCTTCGATGCTCACCGACGCCACAAGTGTGGAGTGGTGTCTCAAGAATACATGACGTACTTCATCACCTCGAGTGTTCACGGGCCATATTGCCCTGGACTCAAGTCGCGTGGATCGAAATCCATATTTGACCTTCTTTGCATTAGCCGTCACCGTTGCATGCAGGCAGAGGTACTCGTCGTTCCACGTGCCATCACTGGCCGCATCGGACAAAACTGCCACAAGCCCCGCCGTGGGTATAGAAAAGTTGGAGAAAAAAATGTCCCTTTGCGCCCAAGTACTGAGGACGGACCTGACCGCACTCAGTTCCTCCGTCAGGCGGGAAAGTGAGATGACACTGCGTTCACTGTTGCCCCTCCATCGTAAAAGATGCAAACTGCCATCCGAGTGCAGCAGGGTGCTGGCGAGCATCCAATCCGCAGCATTGTCCACGGCAACCGGTCCAACAAAAAACGTGCGGTTGTTGTCCGTGACCCAAAGGCAGAGCGCAGTGGCCTCTTTCTCCACCGAGGCGTACCCTCTCTGAATGTACAGCATGACCTTCCTTCCTTCCTCAGTGGTCGCGGTGATGAGGGCATCCACACGCAGGCTTTCTTCTGGGAGACTCCTGATCGTGCGTTGGCCCACACGGCTAAGAGTGTCCCGATGGCCTCCGTCCACGCTGTCCCCATGTCACGCGACTCCTACACCCTCTGGTCGTTCTCGCAGTCAACAATCATGAGAAGTGATCCCTCCCACTCGGTGACGCGGGGTTAAGGCATTCCGCAGAGGACATGCCCACTGCGAGCGCCCAGGCACTGCCGTTGTCCGTCGAGCAAATAACCATGGAGCAAACGTCGTCTGCCTCATTCTTCGCCATCAGAGGAAACACAAGCGTGCCATCCTCCACCACAACACCTGAGCCACCAGAAGCAATGAACGCCGTCCGGTCACCTTGTGAGAAGCAGAAGGGATCCGTTTCAAGAGTGGTTTGGGGTCGCCGCATTCGATCCACTCACTCCGCTTGCCACCCGTGGGATTCGTGACATCGCCCACAAACAGTTTCAGCTCCAAGCCACCCTCTCTCCAACACCCACCTTCGTAGGACACATCCGAGCCTCCCGCAAGAGGAAACACTCCGTTGCCCTTCGTGATTGTTGTGAGGCGGAGCACAACACCCAAACTCTCCTCTCCCTCCGCTGCACCAGGCACAGTGTGTGCCATCCATGTATCCTTTTATTGACCTCACCAACAACAGTGGACCAATTCCACACAGAGTCGATGTACCCCGCAACAACATCAGAAGAAAAGGGCTTACTTAATTGACCAAGTTGATATTCGGCATCCATGCGACCTTCAAAGAAAGCAGCAATTACTCCACCAGCACTGGCAAGGGAGGGTGAAGCAAATGAATCCCTCGTCGTAACTGGAACAATCCCATCCTTCGGCTGCACCAGCGTCGTCCGCGGAACAAATAGATCGGCTCCCTGCAGTAACTCAACGTTTATTGAACCACTCATCGCATCATCAATGGGATTCCCCTTCGGCTCGGTGACAGGCGTGGGCCTTCTTTCAGATGGTGCCGGAGTCACTTTTATGTTCCGAACAAAGGCAAACTCAGGCCTCGTCACGGACGTGTTGGTCGCCGTGTTGGATGCGGGACTCTGATCGACGGTGTTGGGTCCGTCAGCCGCCGCAGACTGTCGCCAATCCTCGTTCTGACGTGACGGCTCAGCATTCACTTGCGGCGCAGTTGTCTCGCCAGATTTTGTGTCATCCTTCCCTTCACGGGGTGGCGGCAACTGACAGATCCCCGTACGGTCAGCATCGCCGCTCCGTGCAGGCGGATGGATGGTTCCATCGGGGAAAAATTGACGCCACCACAATTCATAAGGGCCGGCGTATTTATGCGTCGTCACATTCATCGTGAAGGCAACGGTGGCCCCTTCCTCCCTCGTTGCACAGCTGACAGCACAGTTGCTACATGTGTGCACCGCATTGGCCACACGGCACACAGCAGCCAGCTCACCATCTCTGCAATGCATGCGCACAACAAAGCCACCGAAAGTATAGTTCTCATACTGAACCTCAGCACTGGCAGCAGAACACTTCTTCCACGCCCACACACACACACGCGATAGATCAGGCTGCCGTCACTCGGAGCACACGACACATCCATCGGCACAACCACCGCATCCGCATCACCAGATACATCTCCAGGACTCCCAGCAGCAGCACACACACGGAGCAAGCACCCACCACAACAGCCACACGCGCAAGTGCACCCTCATCCATCCATGACGCGGCAACAAAATTTCCTGCCATTCCACCCTCAATGGGACACGGAGCCCAACTCAACGCAGCCACACGCGGTGCATCACACCCACAGGAAATTAGACTCGGGGTGCGCTCCCTCTCTCTCCCCCTCCTCATGGCCACGGAAGAAGACAACAGCCGCCACACGCAACTGCCAGCATGCACCACAAAAGGTGCATTCAAATCCACTGCAATGTGCATCTTGTGTGTGTGTGGTTGTGTGTGCCTGCAGCAACACAAAGCAAATAGGTAGAAAAGAGGGGGCAGAGTATGTGGAGAGACGCACAAAAATGTACAGCGGAGATGCATAACGGAAACAACAACAAGAAGACCGCTCAAACTCATGACTGCACTGCAGCCCAAGCAGCGGCAATTCACAAAATATTTATTGAAAACAAAAAAAAGTCCCCCTTCGTCTTATGTAAACCCCATCGCACAAAATAATTATAAATGAAAAGAAATTGTCCATTACTGTTCCACACAAATTAAAATAAGAAAAAAATCGCCTGGCTGCCGTGTGGCCACACCAAACTGTCTGTATGTATTTTGCCCACAAAAGAAAATTAAAAAGATGGTTGCGTGTGCTTCAACCGTCCGACCCTCCATGTGCCCGCACATCGTTTATATTTCATGGGTCATCGGCGTGTTGCTGCTCCCCTCAGTCCTTTTATTGGTGCGTGAGTGCGGCCCGCAGAGCACAGTCACTCGTGTGTGGGGGGACTGAGAGAAGCACGCAGACATGACGGGAGTCGCGTCACTCCATCGGGAGAGTGAGCGCAGCAAAAAAAAAAAAAAGAAAACACGGCGGCAGGGTGTGGCTGTGTGTGTGCAGCGCTGCGGGTGTCTGCCAGCCCTGGCCGCAAAAAAACAAAACAAGAGGGAAGAAATGTGTGCTCCGCCCCACAGGCCCTCGTCGCACGCCCACACGTCACGGCTCCCTCAGCGCGCCGTTCGTCGCGGCCCCGCCTCATGCGTGCAGCAGGCGAGGCGCACAGGGCCGTCGTCATGAGCGTGTCGGTGGGTGTGCGAGTGGAGCAGTTGGGCGGGAAACACACGGCACCCCTCACAGGAAGAGTGCAGCAACAAACAATTAAAGAGGGAAGAGTAGAAAAGAAAAAAACGTCCATAGTGATTGCCCCAAAAGCAAAAAAAAAAAAAAAAGAAATGGGGATATAAAACACACAAAAAACAGGGAAAAAGGTAAATAAAAGTTATTATGAGGTAATAAATTTATTATCGTGTGTGTCGGTGCAGGGGAGGCCGCAAGTGTCCCACGCGGCAGCCAGTCACGCCTCACAGAGCCGCAAACACCCACAGTCCCAACATAAGAAGCAGCGATGGCAGCAGTCCGCTCCCACGCACAGTGCCGGCATCGCTGTTATTCCCCTGCGTCACATTTCCGAGACTGCTGCTGAGTGCCGTGGCATTTACTCCCCTGTCCCGTGCATGTACTCCTTCCTCCTGCCCATCAGTTCCTCCCGCGGCCTCCTCATTCGCACCGGAGCTCGCGCCCACCTCAGTTGTAGCTGCGGGGCCAACTTGAGCCACGTCCGTAGCGGTAGGAGTGTTTGCATCTGCTGTGTCGGGGGTATCCACAGGAGTTTGGGGTGGTGTGTCTCCCTGCATCGCACCTCCAGCTTCCGCTCCCACCCTTGGATCACCATCGGATGAAGAAGCGGCATCCACATGTTTGTTTCCACCGGAAGATATTCCTGAAGGCGGCTGAATTACGGATTGCTCTTTTCCTGAATTCGTTATAGTGGACGGTGTTGATGGGGACGTGCTGCCACCGACCGCACCCTCATTTTCATTCAACAATTTATGCCCCGACGGCGGTTGCCCGGCAGAAGAGGACTGCGACTGGGTTCCCTGGGCATTGTCAGGCACCACAGGTGGAATGAGGACATTATTCGGGTTGAAGGCGCCAATCTCCGCAGTACTCAACGGGCGGTTGTACAGCAGGACATTCGTCACAGTCACAGGCACGTCTTCTTTGCTCCCTGCGCTGCCTCCATCCCCTCCAATGTAGAAGTGGGAGATCTCGTTCGATTCCGTGACTTTCAATTCACAGGGCACATCCTCACCCACACGCTGACCATCGACGTACGCGGAGCCTTGGGAGCCGTTCCGTAGCAAAATCACCACGTGGTGTGCTGTATCCTTCTCCCAAGCACTGCTGTGCTCCTTGATCGGCCCGTCACTACACAGCACCTGCCACTTCTTTTCTTTGTCGTATGACAGTCCAAAAAGTACGGGATTATTATCGTCAACTTTCTTCGCGCCCATCAAGGTAATGGGAGAACCCTCCTTTGGCTCACCGTCGATGGACACCGTTGCCACAAGAGTGAAGTTGTAGTTCGCGAAGTGGTACAGCTGATTCTCCCCCTGACTGCCAACAGGCCACTCCGCCCACGCTCCCGTGAAATTCACACCATCGGAAGTTTTTGTTGTCCTCGCAGCCCCTGCATCCTCGGTTGCCCCATCTTTATTCTTTACTTTGGCGTTCACCCCGAGGTACTCGTCCCTCCATGTGCTACCAGAGAAGTTGCCGGACAAAAAGCCAACCAGCCCAGCCGTGATCTTACCAGCGCTGCAGGCAGTGTAAGTTGGGGTATCCTTCGCAGCTCTCTCAGAAGGGCACAGCTCGGAGACACGGTCGTCCACTTCCTTCCACGTCGCCAGCACATCCTTCACACGCTGCAGCTGCGCAGTCAGAAGCACAGAGACCATACCGGGTGATGGTTTTCCTTCATCGCTCTTCTCCTTCTCGTACAGTGCAATCAACTCCTCCTTCTTGTTAGTTTCACTTTCACCACTTCTGTACAACAGGGAGCTGGCGGCAGCGTCATCATCGGATACCGGCCCAATATCAACAATGTGCGTATTGTCCGTCAGCCAAAGATGGAGTTTTCCTTTTCTATTGTCCGTTTCTTTTTTACTGTCCTCCTTGGGATACACCGGCAGAGTAACGAGCATCACATTTCTATTATCAACAACACCGTCAATCCTCGCTGTGATGAACCCGCTTCTAACGCCCCTCTCATGTAGCTTACGGTTGTTGCCCCACACGCGCGAGAGTGTCCCGAGTACCTCCGTCCACGATTCCCCCTTGTCAGCGGACTCGTACACCCTGCGGCGGCCATCACACGCAGTCATCATCATGAGTTTTCCCTTTTCCCTCTCCACGACGGAGGGATCACTGCAACCATCGGCGGACATCCCCTTCGACAGCGTCCAACCCTCATTGGCCGAAAAGTATATAATCAGCGAAACGGTCGTTCCATTCTTTTCATTCGTGCCTTCCACTGGGAACAAAAACGTACCGTCCTCCATCCTAATACCCGATCCACCGCCGCCAATCAGTCCTGACCAAGATTCGTGTTGTTTTTTCAAATCAGTCCAGAGAAAACGGTAAGTATCATTCCAGTTTATTTTTTTGCCCTGCTCTTCACTGACGTTCCCTCTCACCAGCAAGAGTCCCCATTCATGTGCTTTACTCTTCTGAGTGCCAGCGGCAGCTGTACGGCTGTAGTTTCCAGCAAGCATGTAAATCTGACTTGTCGTCACAATTGTTGTTGGCCGGCCCACATGTATGTTCATCACTCTTTGGGAACCGTCCTGTTTCACTGCTTGTGAGGGGCATTGGCCTTCTTCCAAAGAAGCGCATTTATCCAGTACTTGTGTCTTCAATTTGCTCTCATCCAACTCCTTTTTTTTCGTTTTATCACTCAATTCCAGGAGCTCCGAGGCAATTCCAGTAAAAATACATCCTTCATCCTTCGTGCACTGCGCCTCGGCAACGGCAAACACATCACCATTCACCTCAACAAGACTGGGAGCATGGAGCGCACCCACTTTTTCTCCTGTTTTAATATCCCTCCAATCAATACAATTTCCCGGTGAAGATTCCTGACCTGAAGCCCCCCTATTATTCGCTGCGGCTCCACCAGTGCCGCAGCACATCATCACGAAGAGAAAGAGCGGAAGCACCGCGGAAGCAAACACACGCCGGGACATGTGGGGCCTCCGCGGCTCACCCTCTCTTCCTTCCCTCCTCCTGCCGCTGGATCCGGTCACGCAGCGACGGTTGTGTGTGCGGGGTGCCTTGACTGCAGCAACACGTGAGAACATATAAATATGTGTGCGTGGGCGGTGTGTGCTGTTGGTCCTTTCAGTGCCTTTGAATTTCACAGTAGCGATTCGCGCTTGTTTTCCTTCTTTCCTAGCGTGTCTTTGTTCAAGAAGTGGAGAGAACAGCAGCAACAGCGGCAATACACCAAACACGTCAGTGAGGAGCAGAGCAGA
>NW_001849322.1:20435-25906 GCF_000209065.1 Trypanosoma cruzi | reverse complement strand
GAGCCCAACCCACGCAAAGAGGGGGACACAAGACAATCCGTAAGGGACGGCACGGAGAACCATCGCACACAGAAAAGAGCAGCAACACGGCAAGCCACGGCGGGCCGTCGGTGTGTGCGGGCCAGCCCTCACGCGGTGCAACACGCCCCACACCCAAAAGGGAATGACAGACAGACAGGCGGATAGAAATGAATGGATGCCGTCAAGACGCACTCACAATCAACATGGCCCGTGAGCATGCGGCCACTCCACGCAGTAACAAAGGAGGAGAAGATAACAGGGGAAAAGCAAGAAGCAGCACAAACACACGGAAGGAACAAACACCAGTCGCAGGAAAAGCACCGCCACGGCCCTCGCCCTGGCCGGCAACTCCACACCAGCCATCACAAACGCACCATCGCAGTGCTGCCAGTCCGCGGATGAGAGGATTCGGCCCTCCACACACACACACCGCCAGCAGTCACCCACCAATGGACAAGAACGAGAAAAGACCCACCGCCATCATCGCCTCCAGTTCAATCCCACGGAAAACGGGATACAGCCACAGCCCGCTGCCAACAAACACAGCGCACGCGGAGCAAGCAGTCACCCAAAGAGCCACACGCAGAAGCGATTCCTCATCCATCCATGACGCGGCAACAAAATTTCCAGCCATTCCACCCACAATGGGATTTTGTGCCCGACTCAAAGCGGTCATAGGTGGTGCATCACGCCTGCAGGAAGGGTGACTCGCCGTGCTCTCCCTCTCTCCTCCCCTCGCTTCATGCCCACAGAGGAAGCAGCAGCCGCCAGAACGCACTAAAAAAGAAGCATCCAAATCCACTGCAATGTGCATTTTGTGCGTGCATGTGGTTGTGTGTGCCTGCAGACACACGAGGCAAAGAAGTAAAAACAGGAGCAGAGCATGTGGAGGGACGCACAAACAAAAATGTACAGCAGAAGTGCATGGCAGAAATAACAGGACTGCCCAAACTTATGATACTGCACTGCAGACCAAAGCAGCGGCAATTCATAAAAAAATTATTAAATTTAAAAAAAAATCATCTTCATTCCACACCTCACGCTCTGGAAAGAAAAAAGAAAACAAGAAAAGATAAAAAAAGAAAAATAAAAAAGATAATAAAAAAAAAAATTGAAAAAAGTCGTCCTCTATTACGGCTACACACAAATAAGAAAAAAGAAGAAAAGAAAAGAAAAACCCATCACACAAAAATTCACTGGCTACTGTGTGCGCCCACCAAACTGTTTGTATATTTTGCCTGCACATTAAAAATTAGATATTTAAATGTCTTTCAACCGTCCGACCCTCCGTGTGTCCGCACATCGTTTATATTTCATGGGTCATCGGCGTGTTGCTGCTCCCCTCAGTCCTTTTATTGGTGCGTGAGTGCGGCCCGCAGAGCACAGTCACTCGTGTGTGTGTGGGGACTGAGAGAAGCACGCAGACATGACGGGATTCGCGTCACTCCATCGGGGGAGTGAGCGCAGCAAAAAAAAAAAAGAAAAAAAAAAAAAGAAAAAAAAAAAAAGAAAAAACACGGCGGCAGGGTGTGGCTGTGTGTGTGGCGCTGCGGGTGTCTGCCAGCCCTGGCCGCAAAGAAAACAAAACAAGAGGGAAGAAATGTGTGCTCCGCCCCACAGGCCCTCGTCGCACGCCCACACGTCACGGCTCCCTCAGCGCGCCGTTCGTCGCGGCCCCTCCTCATGCGTGCAGCAGGCGAGGCGCACAGGGCCGTCGTCATGAGCGTGTCGGTGGGTGTGCGAGTGGAGCAGTTGGGCGGGAACACACGGCACCCCTCGCAGGAAGAGTGCGGAAGAAACAATTAAAGAGGGAAGAGTAGAAAAGAAAAAACTTCCACAGTGACTGCCCTAAATCATCAAGCAAAAGAAAAGAAAAGTAATTTAAAAAACAAATTATTCTTCACAAAGTAAAATTTATTCCTAGCGGTGTGTGTGTCCTGCAGAGGAAAGCGCAAGTGCTCCACACTGAAGCCGCACGCTCCTCACGCAGCCGCAAAGCCCCACAGCCCAAGCAGAAGAAGCAGCTGCAGCAGTCCGCTCCCAGCAGGCGCATTGGCTCGCACACCCTCAATCCGAGGGATATGCCTCCTTTCCGTTCCATCCTCCACTTGGGTTTCCGGACCTCTTGTCGAAACGGGTGCCCTTCCCTTGATTGCACGCATCTCAGTGGGATTCAGTGGGTGATTGTACAGAAAGACGTTCGTCACCGTCACATTGCTGTCGCTGTCTCCCTCATCACCCCCAAAGTAGAAATGAGTGACTTCAGCCCCACGCGTCTCAAGTGTTGGTATCGCTTCCGAGCTCCCCACAAGCTCACCATCCACGTACACAAAGCCCTTGTTGCCGCCCTGAAGTACGAGCGCCACCTCGTATTTTCTCCCAGGCTCCCAAGTGTTTATCTGTGCTGTTGTTGTCCCATCAAACACCGTCTCCCACGTTTTATCCATGCCGTACGACAGCCCAATAATCTTCTTGCCGGGACCGTCCCCCAGACTTGCACCCAGCAAAGGAGTGCTTTCCTTCGGAACCTGGTGGATGACCACCGTCGCCACAATAGTGAAATCGTGGTTCACAAAGCCGTAGTGACTATTATCCTCCCGGCTGTTCACGGGCCACGTTGCCCTGGACCCAGGCCCCGTGAATTTAAAACCATTGTGGACCTTCGCTGCGTTCGTCACGCTTGCATTCACGCAGCGGTAATCGTCGACCCACGTGCCATCACTGGCCGTGTTGGACAAAACCGCCACCAGACCCGCCGTGGGTGTGGACGACTTGGAAAATGAGGCGTCCAGCTGCGCCCAAGTACTGAGGACGGACCTGATCGTATTCAGCTCCTTTGTCAGGCGGGCAAGGGATATTCCCCAGCGCGTTCCCACAATACTCTCTCGTGAAAGGTGCAACGCACCATCCGAATACAGCAGGGCGTTGGCAAGCGTCTCATTCACATTATCCTCCAAAAAAAGCGGCCCAACATGAAACGTACGGTTGTTGTCCGTGACCCAAAGGTAGAGCGCATTGGCCTTATTCTTCCTCGAGGTGTACCCTCTCTGAGTGTACAGCATGACCTTCCTTCCCTCAATGGTCGCGGTGATGAGGGCATCCACACGCAAGCTCAGATCCCGAAAACTTGATTTTGACTTGACCCACACGCCCGAGAGTGTCCCGATGGCCTCCGTCCACGTTGTCCCCATGTCACGCGACTCGAACACACTCTGGGCATCCACACAATGAACAATCATGAGAATTTGTCCCGTCTCCCATTCGGTGATGCGGGGATCAAGGCATTTTACAGGAGAAATGCTCTCTGGGAACACCCAGGTACTGCCGTTGTCCGTCGAGTAAATGATTGAGGAAAAAGGGTAATTTTCCCCATTCACCATCAGGGGAAACACAAGCGTGCCATTCTGCAACACAATGCCTGAACCACCAGCAGTCACAACACCCATCAGCTGATCTCGAGTGCGATTGGGGATATGTTGTGAAAGCGACTTGGGTTCAGCCCAGCTGATCAGTGTACTCTGCACGCCGTCCTTGGAATGCGTGGCCACACCCTCAACCAGTTTTATATCCCAGCCATTTTTTACCCACATATCATCATCGCTCTCATATCTTGTAGTATCGATTCCCACAAGCAGAAACACCTTATTGTCCTTTGCAACTGCTGTGGGCCGGCACAAAAAACACACACGATCATTGCTATTCCTACTTCCAAAAACGGTGTGTGCCCTCCATGTACCAGCATTGACCTCAGCGACAATGGACAGCCACGACTCCGCAGCCGTGATGTACCCGGCAACAATTTCGTAAGGCCGAATCCCAATCAAGCCACGTCCATGGACGTTATAACCAAACAAGCTTTCAGAAAAGGCAACCATCACTCCACCAGCACTGACGAGAGAAGGCGCAGCAAATGCTTCCCTCACTCCACTCTCAGACCCATTCTTCGGCACCACCTGCGTCTGATTCGGCAAAAATAGATCGACCTGCTGCGGCCTCTCAACACCCCCTGAAGCACTCCCCTCTCCAGCAATGGCACCCGCCAGTGTCGACCCAGAAGGAGTTGAAGCATCAGCATTATTTTCCACCTCAGCGGTCGCAGCTCCACCGCAGCACACCATCACAACGAGGAAGAGCAGCACCGTGGAAGCAAACACACGCCGGGACATGTTAAGCCTCTGCGGCTCACTCTCTCTTCCCTCCCTCCTCCTTCCGCTGGATCCGGTCACGCGGCGACGGTTGTGTGTGCGGGGTGCCTTGACTGCAGCAACACGTGAGAGCATATAAATATGTGTGTGTGGGCGGTGTGTGTGTGTTGTTGGTCCTTTCAGTGCCTTCGAATTTCACAGTGGCGATTAGCGCTTAGCGTTTATTTTCCTTCTTGGAGAAGAGCAACAGGCAACAGCGGAAGAAATGCAGTACAACAGCAGTACACACCGTCACCACTCACAGCAAACCACAACATCACCATCCCCGCAGCCACTACTTCCTAGTGCCTCTTAACAGCACACACACAAAAAACATGTGATTGGCCTCCCAATGGGGGACCACAGGCCATGGCCCTGCAAATAAGCCAAGCGACATGGAGCCACGCGTGCAGTGAGAAGCACGAGAGCTGCACTGCAACGGCACGGCGGCGCGACAACACGTGTGGATTATTGATGCAGAACAGCACACCACGTGCAAGAAGAGCTGCTCCTCCCGCTGAGCAGAGAGGAAAAGAGCCCCAGCAGTCCAATGATGAGAGGTCGCCTGCACCTCCTCGCAGCATCAGCAAGCTCTGTGGGCACAAAGATGCCGATGACGCTCTGCTGCACGCATGACGGCCGTCGCACAATTCACAATGGCAACCGCATCCTGTGGCACCACACGCTGTGTTCGACGCGCACGGTCTCCGTCTCCCTCCCTCCTGTTCCTCTCCCTGAGAACTCATCGGTGGACGTGGCACACTTACAGACGCGTCAGAAATCACATGTTTTTCCTCTTCCCTTACAATTCGAACAGCAGCTCCGCCAAACGCATGCCACTCCTCCTTTCGCAGACTCTCCTCAGACACGCCTCCCGCCACATTCACCATCCCACAAGCACACAGTCCGTAAACGCCACGCAGTCGCCCAGCATGACGATGCCGCACACACCAACACGGCACCACGCCACTCGGTCCAAGCAGAATCTGGACACACAAAACAGGTTGTCCCAGACAACGACAGCCCCCTCCAAGCAGTGAGGCAGGACTCGTCGCCAACAATCAAACAATCAGCTCCTCGTCTCCTCCTTCTGCCATGCACGAGGTTCCGCCTGCCACATGCATCATATGTGACGCCCGGGCTCTCAATGAGTAAACAAGGCAGTATGCTCCCCTCGGCTCAACAAGAAGCCCATTGACGATCCTCAGCCAGTCGTCTCCATGGTCCATGCATGGGGAGCACCACGGCAAGAAGCACAGAAGATGC
>NW_001849322.1:0-20335 GCF_000209065.1 Trypanosoma cruzi | reverse complement strand
CAATAAAAAGTATGGCACCAGACATGGGCTTCACATTTAATTTTGGCTAGCGCTTCCCTGAGAGGCCTCCCATAAACACACATCGCACGTGATCACAGTGAAGGAGAAGTAACGCCTCCAGTCCAACTGTCATTCGGCGGTACAGATCAAAGAACAGTCCAAAAAATGCCGCAAATCATCAAATATTTCAAAAGTAGCATCTGCACCGTATACGACAAATGCACGGCACGGAAGAAAAGCCATGTCCACAAACACGCAACACACAGAAACAGTAAGAGAGTTTGGAAAAGCAGCACCCACTGCCATTCTCTGTGGATGCAAATGATAACAGCACCACACAACGTGAAGCACCAGTCGGGCACCACATATGGGCCACAGACACACCTACACACCCATTCGCTCTTCCTCCTCCAAATGGCGTGGCCCTCCTTCACCTCCACAAACACGTCTGCTTATCATTCAAGTGTGCCTCTAACGCAAGCACCCAAGGTGCGTTTCGGTAATCCAAAATTCAACACCTATGAAAAGCAGAGGGCATGCTCGCAGAAGCCACACGGCTCCTCAACACAGCCTCTAGCCCTACCCACGACTCTGCAATGCAATGAAGGGAATACAGGCGGCTCTCGTGTCACAGAGGGCAGCCAATGTGAGCGGTGCTCAAATGCGGATAATGCCAAGATGTGTAACAGAAGAGGCGGCGGGAGAAGAGCTCGCAGGGGACGTCACCTGCCACGCCTGAAGTGTGTCGTGTCATTCGTGCAACGGAGAAGTAATGACACTGTTACTGCGGTGCGTGCGCCTCACACTCGGGCCAATGAACGCCTCAATGAACATCCTGCCGAGGACATGCAGCTGGCCGTGCAAACAATCCCGAGTCTCACCAGCTTTCCAGCAGCTGCTCCTTTGGGCAAGGCGTCGCTCTCTTTCTTCCTTGCCTCCCGTGCGCCATCCTCGTATGGAGGAAAACGCCCTCCACAACTGGTGTCATCAAGCACCTCCAAGTAAATTAGGAAGAATTCACGGCCTCGAGAAAAAGCACCCAAAGTGGCAGTCAAAGGGAATTCAATAATGCATGTCATCTTCTGCAGCCGCGTGCATTGCAGCTCTCCTCAGCCACCCACTGTTTCGTCCTTCCTTGTAGACCCAAACCGCATGGTACACTTGGATTTGCTCAGATCCTCCACAGGCTCGCGTAACGGTGTCCGTCCCGCCTGTGCGGCTCATGGTTGCATCACTTCTCTGTTCACCGTCGCACCATCAAATAACGTAAAATAAAGATCCATAACACCACAGCTGTGAGGCAAACACACATGCATCACTCCAACAAGTGCCACTGAGAGAAATTACACGGTATCACACACTCTCTCTAATCAACAATTTGCCGTCAACAATCACAATGGCATTAAAAAGCAGCCTCGGGGCAATCCCTGAGCGCCGTCCCCGCCTCGGCGAGCGACCGACTCTTGGAACCCTGCAGTCCATTGCCGTTCCGGGAAGAACTCCTGCCACCGCCAACCGTGTTCCTCTGTCGCGTTGCCGCACGGAGCTTTTTTCGCAAAACAACGGGCTCCATTTTAAACACGTGCCTATGGGATTGCAAGCAGCAGACGCATGGCGCACCACCTCATTGTTCATTCTCAATAAAAAGAGCATAGGCGCCAATTTGCCGCAGCACTCACAAATGTGCTTCTGTTGTCCTCCCGCGTGTTTTCCCAGACAAACCGTATTGCCAGTACCGCGGTAACACGTGTCCCGGACCTCAAAGTGCTGCAATTTGCTCCGGCACGACGCGGGTGGCCCGAACGCCTGTGGATGCCATCAGCACTCAATGGTATACGGCGCCTCATTCCATACGGTCACACGGAGTGCACCATTTCCTCAATAGAAATTATTCTTCGTCCATCCCTTAAGGATGCTTCCGTTAGTGATGGGCCTTCGAACACAATAGAAGGAAAGAAAATTGAAAATGCGGTAGTACTGCGAAACCGCTGGCCGCAATGATTCTCTCATGAAAGAGCAATTCTCCGATTATGCACCATATACACACAAAACTATCCAAAAACATATGGAACAACTCCTAGTATTTCATACCAAAAACCAAAGCACCCCTTTCCCTCCCTAATTGTTTTTGTATCTCTGCGGTTATTCCTCACTTCGGAAAGCCTCGTCTCCTCTAATACCTACGGATGGTATTGACACTTGGTACTGGCGCACCTTTTCCTACAGAACGCCGCTATCTCATGGTTTTCAGCGCGGCTCACATTATTGGAATTGACGACATCACATCTCTGCCAGTCGCTCATCGGCGTGCTGCAAACAAATAATCTCCCACGACATGTCTCGGGACAATTCCTCCCAACCATTAAAATATGCCGCCAGGCACTCAGTGAAGTGCCGCACAGTGCTGGCGGTGGTGTGGTGCCCACCCGCCGGAATCATCCGCAGCCCAACCAGCGTCATTGGATTTGACTCCACAAAGAAAAAGGCGTCCACCAGCGGAAGGTTTGTGGCCCACGGTTTGTACAGCACCCCGTACTTTATTTTACGGATCGTTTTTTTCATATTCACTCGGCAGCAAACCCTCATCTCCCTTGGGATGCAATTCAGGGCCAACTACAAAACGCAGGGCGTTGCTTGACGTCCTGTTGGCGGCTCAAACTCCGTGAGTTTCTTCGCCATTGCCTTGACAAAGGCACTCTCTGTGAACGATTTCAAAGCAAACCATCCAAAAAATATGGGCAAAATATTGTCCTTCGACGCCAACATCAGCCTCAAAAGCCATTTTATTCTGCTACACTTGGGAGGCGTTCCAATGTCCGTTCCTCGAGGCAAGCAGACAGCGGTGCATTGAAAAGGATCACACCGCCTGCGTATATTTCCCGAACAACTTTCACAAGCCTGTGGGACGGATCCTCAGAACACCATGGCGACTCACCTCCCCGTGAAAAGCACTCTTTCACAGTTACCTCGTTGATCGACTGCAATGCAAACTCCACCGCTCCACAGCGTCCATTAAACGCCTCCTCATCAAAGACATGACGTGGAATCGGTCCCAAAAGATACATGTGTTTTTTGGCCTCTTTCCAGCACTCCGCGTGTTTCTCTTTGGTCCCACCACGCGTCATCCAGGCGCACACCGCCTTCACATCCACCTCGTCGGGGCAATTCACGATGATTCGCGCGGCTTGCAGTTGCTTCTCCCACTCATCATAGTTGGCTACGTTTGGGAATGACACCACAATCATGCCCCATCTATCATAAGGCGCAAAATGTCTCGGTGGCGGCGTTCCCTCCTTTGCCACATCGTAGATAATATACACATTCCCCCCATGCCCCCTCAAACGTCTCAACTCCGAGATGCACATGTCCTCATCGCCGCATCTTGTCACCGTCCTGCTGGTCTTGTCAGACACGTACGCATCTCGTCCACCAAAACAGTGGACTACCAGTTGGAGTTTCTTGGCATCGCAGTGCAGCAGCTGGTAGAGGAGGTACGAGCCGGCAGCCATCGACTTCCCGATCCCGGGCGTCCCAATCAACACACGCCGCCCAGGCTTAAATTCGTTCCCACCGTGAGGGCTGAACCACGCGGTTACATCGCCCTTGACGATCTGCCACGCTCGCTCCACCTCGCAGTTCACAAAAACGTCCTTAGGAAGATCCTGTATCGTATGCCACGAGTACGTCCATCCCTTCTCCGAGGCGAGCACCATCAACACGGGAGGTGCTGCACCACATTGCTGCACAGCGTCATTCTTTTCGAGGGTGTTGCCAACTTCCCTGTACGACCATGACTGTTCTGGCTTCCCCTCATGCACCCCCATTCCAGTCCCCGTTTTCTTTCGCTCAGCGTCGTCCGGAAGTTCCACCGCATGGCTCCGCCTCGCATTGTGCACAGACTCGTACAATCCCTCCAGTTTCCCCGGTGCGCTCGTCGTCGTTGGGTTCCTCGCCTCCTCGGCAGCTGCATCCAAGAAATGTTTGGTGGAGTTATGAACAGCTGCTTTTACGTCCGCAGCAGCCAATGACCACCCCGGTGGATTGTTGACACCCTTATCGCATAGCCTGCGTATATCCTCGTCGAAGACCACTTCACCCTTTACAGCTCGCTTCATACCCAAATAACGACCTGATGCCTGTATCTCGTTCAACGCTCCTTTACCACGGATATACCTCGTGGGGTCCTTGAAAAACTCCTCCAGTAAGACATCCCGATTGGTGTCCACAATGCCCCTGCCGTCCAGTTCCCTCGTAAGAAAGTCGTTCAGCTTCATTACGTTGACGCAAGCTCTTCCCTTAAACAGTACCTCTTCGACATTAGTGGAAATGGTAAATTTCATTTCTTGCGTTCCTCTTAGCCTTTCCGCTGCCTCCCGCCTCGCTTCTGTCGGTACCTGCGTGAGTACTACGTTTGGTGTTCTTCTTGCAAGAGGAGTGATCGTATGCTTTTCCTTCATAGTCCCTACGTTGCCCGAGAGAGTGCACACCTTCGTGAAGAGGCCTAGTAATGGCCCCCAGCGCTTGGGGCGCAGTTAAGTTAAGAATTTCTTCAAGAAGCCGCTGGTCTTGTGCGTAATCATCCGGCTCCTGAACAAACAACTCCATCGTCACATTGTGGTCTTTCATCAACGGCCGCCTGCCGCCAACATAATTCCGAAGGAAATCACTCAGCCTCATGTTGGTGCTGCTCATGGTCCACTGCGGCCACACTTTACTCTCCACCACATGTCGAGCTGCAGCGTCGGAACCATCACAAGAGCCGCTGCAAGGCGCCATCACAACACCCGTGCGGTGAAGCATCCCACTCGCACCGCCCAACTGCGGCATGCAGGCGCCGCTGGCTCCAAAGGACAGTCGCGGCTGTTTCCTCCCGCAGTCCCAATGGCGTTGGGCGTGGCACTCGCACGGCAGGGTGGTCGGTGCGCCGTGCAGCCGCACTGCAACGCCTGTCGGTGAAGCAGTCGAGGCGTGCAACCGGCAAAAACACCGTCACATCATCGCCCTTTTTCATTTTATTTACGTTTTCTGTCTGTTTGCCCCATCACCGACACCAAAAATAAGTGCGCACCTTCACAAAAGGGAAGAAACAAAGAGAAAAGGAGGCACGATCTCACCGTCCCGCCGCGGGCCAACACTCTCCTCCACCCTCCACCATTGCCGCGCAGAGGACCGCAGTCACATCGCAGAGTCAGCACCACAATGTGCACCACACCATCGTGCAGTGAACAATGGGCGAGACGCAGCCACGCATCGCCCCGCTCCATTTTCCCACCACTCAAGTGTTGCGTGCCCGCACAAAATAGCAAACAGAATCAGAGTGCACGCAAACCCAATCAACACCTTCACTCGCTGAAGCACATTATTCGCATGGAGTGACAACATTTGGGGACACACCAGCAGTAGCTGGCTGCATGGAATTTCCCTGCCAACCCCGCAAAGAGACACAACAACTCTGCGGAGTAAAGGTGGCAGCCCCTCGGTGTTGCCCGCAGTCCACATGGCAGGAAGAATCCCACGCACGCATAGTTCCGGACTCCTCGCTGTTTGAGTGCCCAACAGAACATGTGGAAAAATACGTGTGCGCAAGATGGAATTAAATGCGTAAAAAGTCGGCCTGCTTTCTCCGATGGCGTTGGCGAGCAGTCCCACACAATCCAATCAAAGTGGCACGCCGGACAGAATGGCGTCCGTCAATCAATAAAAAAATGCGACACTGAAAAGGAGCAGAGACGAGTTGGCGCATGCGATTGCCAGCGACAACTGTGAGCAACCCGCCAGCACCAACTGAGGTGCCGAGGAGCACGCTTGTGTGGAACTGGCCGTCAGGCAGAGAGGACAAATAAAACAAGAGGGCAGCAAACCCTCTCGTTCAATGTCTCCTGACCGCGACACCAGAATCAAAATACCATAGACGACAAGAGCGGCAACGCCTTCTCCAAAACATCGTGTCAAGAAGCCGCAGGACCTCAGGAAGAGAAGAAGGCAGCGGCGGCAGCCACAGCGGGGGAGGCGATAAAACGGCTGGCAGGCCCCTTCACGTAGACGCGCACACCACATCCGCGTGGGCCGGGGGCGCAGACCGAACCGCTCGGAAACACACGCATCAAATCCGCAAAACAAAGTCGCAGTGAATCGACAGGAACTCCCCGCCAAAAACAAATTTAAAAAGTAGCGTTTTTCAGGGGGGAATCCGCTTTTCCGACGACGGCACGGACGCCTCGCAGGAACTTCTTGCAAATCTCCCTTCGCAGGTCCGCATGAAAACGCAGCGGAATAAAAAGCAAGCGCAACGACGCAAAAACAATAATCCTCCTGACCGACCAGGTGGCGGGCCGCCCTCGCGCAAGTGGACAAAACACAACTTCACTTCGGCCTTGTCGTGGTGGTCGTCTCGCAGCATTTTCTTCCTTCTCGTCGCAGTGCACATCCCCCTCCCACAAATCATTTGTTCAGGCCATGTTCCTGCGGCCAAACATCGCGCTGCTGGATCCCGCGGCACAGTCCTCGGCACAGAAGTGAGGGAGGAAGAGGGACCGCAGAAGGTGCGAGCAAATCCGAATTCGGTGGCGGTCGCTGCAGTGAAGATTGACGTCCCACGCGGTGTCCCTTTTCTGGGTCCGGCCCTCACCGTGCCATGCTCTCAGCGTGCGGTGCGCCGGCCGCTCCAAACATCCACACGTGCTTGCGTCTCACCGTCGCTCCCAGCCCCGTTCGTTGGCTGCATCAGGGATGCCGCCATCCAGAGACGGGCATAAGGACGTTGCTTCCAACAAAACCCTCGGAGGCACCCGCTGGGCCAACGACGACCGTCACTGCGGGATGTGTGGCCCTTCCGCCGCTCACCTCAAATCGCACTTCTACGCCTCCTCAAGCAGCAGCAGCAGCAGCATAAATACACCGGTCCACTAGTGGCCCTCACCAGCCATTGCAGGAAGACCACTGTGCCCCAGTGCCATGAAACCCATATTGCATTGACGGGCCACTTCGTAAAACCCTGTCGCATCCTCCCCATTACGCGGAAACACATCCGTCGTGCATGTGGCCACCGCAGCCAAATGAATCCGGTCCAAACACCCTCCAAATCAAATTCCCCTTTCCTCAAGCCATTCCTTCATTCCATGCGCCCTGACCCTCATCCGCACGTGCCCACTCACACAAGCCGCAAAAGAATGGTGGTGGCCGCCCAACGCTCCGGAAACACATGCCCAGCACGCACGCGCATAACGGCGGAGAAGCGCACACCTAAAAGGATGCGGCCCTCCACAGCAGTCGCAGCCCATCGCGCGCATCACACCCGCAGGAAGAGTGACTCGCCGTGCTCTCCCTCTCTCCTCCCCTCGCTTCATGCCCACAGAGGAAGCAGCAGCCACCCGCAACCGCCAGCACACGCCACAAAAGAAGCATCCAAATCCACTGCAATCTGCATGCATGTGGTTGTGTGTGCCTGCAGGCACACGAGGCAAAGAAGTGAAAACAGGAGCAGAGCATGTGAGGGGACGCACAAACAAAAATGTACAGCAGAAGTGCATGGCAGAAATAGCAGGACTGCTCAAGCTCATGATACTGCACTGCAGACCAAAGCAGCGGCAATTCATAAAAAATTTATTAAAATCAAAAAAAAATTCATCCTCACCTTCCACACCTCACACTTTGGAAAAAAAAAAATTTTTGAAAAAAATGAAAAAAGTCGTCCTCTATTACGGCCACACCCAAATAATAAAAAAGAGAAAAAAAGAAAACCCACACACACAAAGGTGCACCCAACTACCATGTTGCTCCAGAAACTGTCTGTAGATATTCTGTCCAAAAAGAAAATCGAAAAGATATTTACATCTCTTTCAGCCGTCCGACCCTCCGTGTGTCCGCACATCGTTTATATTTCATGGGGTCATCTGCGTGTTGCTGCTCCCTTCAGTCCTTTTATTGGTGCGTGAGTGCGGCCCGCAGAGCACAGTCACTCGTGTGTGTGGGGACTGAGAGAAGCACGCAGACATGACGGGAGTCGCGTCACTCCATCGGGAGAGTGAGCGCAGCAAAAGAAAGAAATCATCAGGAGGGAAAAGAAATGCTCACGAGACTGCCAGCGCGTGAAATAAACACAAAAAACAAAACAAAAGAAAAACACGGCGGCAGGGTGTGGCTGTGTGTGCAGCGCTGCGGGTGTCTGCCAGCCCTGGCCGCAAAAAAACAAAACAAGAGGGAAGAAATGTGTGCTCCGCCCCACAGGCCCTCGTCGCACGCCCACACGTCACGGCTCCCTCAGCGCGCCGTTCGTCGCGGCCCCGCCTCATGCGTGCAGCAGGCGAGGCGCACAGGGCCGTCGTCATGAGCGTGTCGGTGGGTGTGCGGGTGGAGCAGTTGGGCGGAAACACACGGCACCCCTCGCAGGAAGAGTGCAGAAGAAACAATTAAAGAGGGAAGAGTAGAAAAGAAAAAACGTCCATAGTGACTGCCCCAAAAAAAAAAGAATGGAGAGTGGAGAAAAAAAAAAAACAGAAATAAAAATTTTTTTTAAGCAAACAAAAATGATTAAAAACAGACATAAAAAAACATGAGAAATTATACTCCTAACAGAAAAGAAAATTAAGAGCCGGAAAAAAAACGCTTACAATGGTTGCCCCAAAGCAGCAAGGGGAAAATGGAAAACATTAAAAGAAAACAAAAACAAATTATTCTCTGCGTAGTAAATTTTATTCCTAGCGGTGTGTGTGAGTGTCCTGCAGGGAATGGCACAAGTGCTCCACACTGAGGCCGCACACTCCTCACGCAGCCGCAAAACCCCACAGCCCCAGCAGAAGCAGCAGCGGCAGCAGTCCGCTCCCAGCAGAATTCAAGCTCACCTCTGGCACAAAGAATTGCACATCCTCAGTCCGAGAGGTATTCTTCTTTGCCGCTCCACCCTCACTCACTTCTTCAACTGCATGGGAGTCCAATTTCATGGGCACCGCTGGAGCTGCTGAATTTTTCTCTGGGCCAGACACAGCAGATGCGATGGTTTGAGGAACACCTCCCGCTTGTGATTCCGGAGCTCTCTTTGGAACGGGTATCCTTTCCTTGATTGCAGTCATCTCAGTGGGATTCAGTGGGCGGTTGTACAGCAAGACGTTTGTCACCGTCGCATGGGATTCTTGTTCGTGCCCACCGCACGCGCCAAAGCAAAAGGTTACAAGCTCAAGTGGTGTCTCACCTGTTAACGGCAATTCTTCCTCCCCCAGCGACTTGCCATCAACGTACACGGAGCTCTTGTTGCCTTGCAGCATGAGTGCCACTTGGTATTCTTTCTTAAGCTCCCAAGTGCCACTTTTTGGTTTCTTCTCGTATTCGAATATCGTCACCCACTTTTTATCCGCCGTATACAGGATTCCCATGGTATGCGTGGAATTAGTTTCCCCCAAAATCGCACCCAGTAGAGGAGCGTCTGCAGTCGGAGCCTCTTCGATTGTCACCGACGCCACAAGTGTGAAGTTGTGGCTCAAGGATACATGACGCACATTATTAGCCCAAGTGTTCACAGGCCACATTGCCCCGGAGCCAGGCTCCGTCAATTGAAGCCCATCATCGACCTTCTTCGCGTTCGTCACCGTTGCATTCAGGCAAAGGTACTCGTCGTACCACGTGTCATCACTGGCCGCATCGGACAATACCGCCACCAGACCCACCGTGGGTATAGACAACCCGGAGAAGAAAACGTCCTTTTGCGCCCAGGTCTTCAGGACAAACTTGATTTTATTCAGTTCCTCCGCCAAGTGGGAAAGTGAAATGGCCCTGCCTTCATAATCGCCCCTCCGTCGTAAAAGATGCAAACTGCCATCCGAGTACAGCAGGGTGCTGGCGAGCATCCAATTCGCAGCAGCATCCAAGCCAACCGGTCCAACAGAAAACGAGCGGTTGTTGTCCGTCACCCAAACGTAGAGCGCATTGGCCTCCTCCTCCCTCGAGAAGTTCCCTCTCTGAGTGTACAGCATGACCTTCCTGCCCTCAATGGTCGCGGTGATGAGGGCATCCACGTGCAAGTTCAGATCCCGAAAACTTGATTGTGAGTTGACCCACACGCCTGGAAGCGTCCCGATGGCCTCCGTCCACGCTGTCCCCATGTCACGCGACTCGTACACCCTCTGTTCGTCCTCGCAGTCAACAATCATGAGAAGTGATCCCTCCCACTCGGTGATGCGGGGTGCAAAGCATTTCGCAGGGGAAACGCCTGTTGAGAGCGACCATTTTTCGCCGTCTTCCTTCGAGTAAATGATCATGGAGTAAAAGTCACCATTTCCGCTCTTCGCCATCACAGGAAACACAATGGTGCCGTCCTCCATCAGAACACCTGAGCCACCAGCGGCAACAAACTCCTTCAAGTTACCTTGGTGAGCAGTCATAGTACTCCCGCTCAATGGAGATCTGATTGGGCCCCATTCGATCCGTTCACTCAGTTTGCCACCCGTAGGATTCGTGACCTCACCAACAACCAGTTTCAGCTCAAATTTGCCCCATTTCCAGTTCCCACCACTTTCATTGTGCACATCAAAGCCTCCCGCAAGAAGAAACACCTTATTGCCCTTCATGGTGGTGGTGGGGCGGAGCACAACATCCAAACCCTCATTTCCCTCCGCTTTACCAAGCACAGTGTGTGCCCTCCATTCTTCCTTTTTGACCTTTTCAACAAGAGTGGGCCATTCCCACGCAGAGTCGATGTACCCCGCAACAACATCAGAAGACGGCTTACCTAATGGAGCACCTTGATATTCGGTTTCCATGTGACCCTCGGCAAAAGCAGCAATTACTCCACCAGCACTGACGAGAGAGGGTGAAACAAATGCATCCCGCTTCGTCCCTTGAGACGTTCCATCTTTCGGCAGCATCTGCGTCTTCTGCGGCACAAATAGAACGACCGTATGAGGCAATTGCGCATTCCCCGAATTACTCGTCACGGCGTTCGAAGCCCCACCAGTGCCGCAGCACACCATCACAACGACGAGGAGAAGCAGCACCGCGGAAGCAAACACACGCCGGGACATGTTAGGCCTCTGCGGCTCACTCTCTCTTCCCTCCCTCCTCCTTCCGCTGGATCCGGTCACACGGCGACGGTAGTCTGTGCGGGGTGCCATGACTGCAGCAACACGTGAGAGCATATAAATATATATGTGTGTGTGGGCGGTGTGTGTGCTGTTGGTCCTTTCAGGGTCTTCAAGTTTCACAGTGGCGAGTAGCGCTTGTTTGCTTTCACTCCTAGTATGTCGGTATGCATGAGGCGGAGAAGGACAACAGCGGCAATACATCAGACACGTCGGCGGGGTTAGAGCGGAGCACCCACGCAAAGAGAGGGACACAAGACAATCCGGAAGGGACAGCACGGAGGACCACCGCACACAGAAAAGAGCAGCAACACGGCAAGCCACGGCGGGCCGTCGGTGTGTGCGGGCCAGCCCTCACGCGGTGCAACACGCCTCACACCCAACAGGGAATGACAGACAGACAGGCGGAGGGAAATGAATGGATGCCGTCAAGACGCACTCACAATCAACATGGCCCGTGAGCATGCGGCCACTCCACGCAGGAACACAGGAGAAAATGATGACAGGGGAAAAGCAAGAAGCAGCACAAACACACGGAGGGAACAAACACCAGTCGCAGGAAAAGCACCGCCACGGCCCTCGCCCTGGCCGGCAACTCCACACCAGCCATCACAAACGCACCATCGCAGTGCTGCCAGTCCGCGGACGAGAGGATTCGGCCCTCCACAAAAGGGAGGCACACACCGCCAGCAGCCACCCACCAATGGACGAGGATGAGAAGAGACCCACCGCCACCGCCTCCAGTTCAGTCCCACGGAAAACGGGATACAGCCACAGCCCCGCAGCCAACACAGCGCACGCGGAGCAAGCAGTCACCCAAAGAGCCACACGCGGAAGCGATTCCTCATCCATCCATGACGCGGCGCCTCACCCCACGCGGTTACACAGAGTTCGCCATTTCCTCAATAGAACTTATTCGTCGTCCATCCCCTAAAAATGCTTCTGTTAGTGATGGGCCTTGGAACACAATAGAAGAAAATGGACAATGCAGTAGTACTGCGACACCGCCAGCAACAATGATGCGCTCATACCGGGGCAATTCTCCTATTATGCCTCGTACCCACACACACAATAAACACAATATATAAAAACCACCCAATGTTTTCACCAGAAAACAAACAACCCCACTCCCTCCCTAATTTATTCTGCCACTGTTATGTTCGATAGCGTTGGACAGTTCTGAAATCTGTGCGATATACTGCCGTCTGGTGCTGGCGCACCCGCACCGTATGCACACAAAAAAGTATCCACAAATATATAAATCCCACAACATTTTTTTACCAGAAATCAAAACTACCCCTTTCATTCCCTAATTCGTTCTCCTATTACGTTTTTCCTCACCTCAGAGAGCTTCGCCCATTCTAAGCTCTCCGGATGATATTGCTGCTACGTACTGGT
The DNA here is from genome assembly GCF_000209065.1 of Trypanosoma cruzi. Lineage (NCBI taxonomy): Eukaryota > Euglenozoa > Kinetoplastea > Trypanosomatida > Trypanosomatidae > Trypanosoma > Trypanosoma cruzi. Next base: position 7,868 of record NW_001849322.1, on the reverse strand, counting down.
GCACCTCTTCCTCCCAGAACGCCGCAACCTCTCGGTTTTCAGCGCGACTCACATTATTGGAATCGACGACATCACATCTCCGCCAGTCATCCATCGGCGTGCTGTCTGCGTGCTGCACGTAAATAATCTCCCACGACATGTCTCGGGATAACTCCTCCCAACCATTAAAATATGCCGCCAGACACTCAGTGAACTGCCGCACAGTGCTGGTTGTCGTGTGGTGCCCACCCGCCGTAGCCATCCGCAGCCCAACCAGCGTCATTGGATTTGTGTCCACAAAGAAAAAGCCGTCCACCAGCGGAAAGTTATGGACTTTAGGCTCATACAGCACCCAGTGGTCCATAGCAACCGGATTGGAAAGACGTTCCGGTGGCGGTAAAACCTCTTTTCTGGTGAAGCTCGTGTCTGAGTGCTCCTTCAGCGCACAGCTGTGTGGCCCACGTCGTCCTGGTGGCCTCAGTTCCCTGATTTTGAGTCTTATCGCACGCAGGAAATCCTCATTCAAAAATGCGGATACGGCATACTTTTCAATAAGATATGGTGGGACATAATCCCAGAACCTCAGAACGAAAAAAATAAAATCGGACTGCTTCATTTCATTCTCCAACCGGGACAGAGTTTCACGTTCGAGGTGGGGAGATATCAATACATTCAGAGGCGACTCAATGCTGTTTCCTCGTCGTACTCGGACAACCCTCACAAGCTTTCGAGACAAGTCACTGTCATTGGACGAGTAACAGCAGCCAATACCCAAATTACGCTCTAATTCCGAGGCGGTCGACCCATCCACGGCCTGCTGACACGCTTTGATGCGGTCATCATATGCCTGTTTGCCAAATATGAAGCGGAGAATTGGTCCCACGTTATTCATGCAACCCCTCACCTCCTCCCAGTACTCCGCTTGCTCCTGCAGGGGTCGATTGCGCTTCATCCAAATGCACATTGCCCTCACATCGTTTTCTTCGGGACAATTTGTTACGATTGCAGTAGCGTCCATTTTTTTTGTCCACCGTTCATATTCGTTTTTGTCTGGTGGTGTCACCACAATCATGCCCCATCCCTTGCAAGGCAAACCAGCAGCCGGTTGATGAAATGCCAATGCCGCATCGTAGATAATATACCCCTTCACCCCACGCAAAGAAAAAGCGTTCACAACATTCTCAATCCTGGGGTCACCCTTGTATGTTGATACCGTTTTGGTGATCTTGTCAAACAGGAATGATTGACTCCCAATAAAGTACGCAACCATTGGGAGCTGCTCGACATCGCAGTGCAGCAGCTGGTAGAGGAGGTACGAGCCGGCAGCCATCGATTTCCCGATCCCGGCCGTCCCAATCAACACACGCCGCCTAGGCTTAAAGTGGGTCCCACGGTGACTGCTGAACCACGCGGTTACATCGCCCTTAACAATCTGCCACGCTCGCTCCACCTCGCAGATTACAAAAACGTCCTTAGGAAGATCCTGTGTCGTATGCCACGAGTACGGCCATCCCTTCTCCGAGGTGAGCACCATCTGCCTAAGAAGTGCTGCACCGGATCGCCGCACACCGTCATCCTTTTCGAGAGTTCGGCCAACTGCCTTGTACGTCCATGAGTGCGGTGGTTCACCCTCCCTCACCTCCATTCCCGTCCCCTCGCCGCCAGAAACCTCCACGACATGATGCCACCTCGCATTGTACACAGACTCGTAGCATCCCTCCAGGTATATCGGCGCACTCATCGTCATTGAGCTCATCAATTCAATGAAGGCTGCATCCAATAAACGTTTAGTGATGCCATCAACACTTCTTTTTACCTCCTCGGCAGCTAATGACCACTTCAGTAGATTGTCCACACCTTTCTCGCAAAGGTCGTCTGCATCTTCCTCCATATCCATTTCCTCCCTCACAGCCCTCTCCATCCTCTTGTAACGATCGGATGTCTGCATTTCGAGCAGTAAAAACTTAGCGCGAATATACCTCGCAGAATCCTTTATAAACTCCTTCAGCAAGACATTCTGATTGGCGGGCAAAATGCCCATGCCGTCCAACTCCATCGCAAGAAAATCATTCAATTGCATGTCCATGACGCGAACCCTTCCTCTAAATAGCACATCTTTGATCGTGGTGGCAACGGTCAATTCTACTTTTTGCCACCGCCTTTCCCTTTCTTCCGCCCAACGCCTTTCTTCCGTCTCACGCCTTTCTCCTCACAGCACCTGAGTGAGAACTTCGTTTAGTTTTCTCCTTGTAACAGGAGTGACCGTATCCTTTCCTTCATAGTCCCTCCATTGCTTAAGAGAGTACACACCCTCGTGGTGAAGCCTGTGTACATCTTCTTCCATATCCATTTCATCCCTCACAGCCCCCTCCATCTCCGCATAAGCATCGGATGCCTGTATTTCGTTCAATACTCCCGCATCGCGGATATACCTCGTGGGATCAATAAAAAAATCCCCCAGTAAGACATTCTGATTGGCGCGCAAAATGCCTCTGCCGTCAAATTCCATCGTAAGAAAATCATTCAGCTCCATTTCATTGACGCGAACTCTTCCTCCAAACAACAAATCTTCGATCATATCATATAAGTTAAATATTACTTGTTGTTGGTCCCGCCTTGCCCTTTCTTCCGCCTTCCGCCTTTCTCCTCTCAGTACCTGAGTGAGAACTTCGTTTAGTTTTCCCCTTGCAGCAGGAGTGACCGTATCCTTTCCTTCATAGTCCCTCCATTGATCAAGAAAGTACACATCCTCATGGTGAAGCTTATTAATGGCCTCCAATAGAATCTTCCTTTTCTCCAGCTCTTGGTACGCAGTTAAATTAAAAATTCTTCTAAGAAGCCGCTGGTCTTTTAAGTAGGCATTGGGTCTCAAAAAAAACGCCTCCATCGTCACTTTGTGGTCTTCATCAACAGCCGCCGTGTCGCCCAAGTAGCTCCGAAGGAATTCATTCAGCTTCATGTTGCTCCTGTTAGTGCTTCCCTCCCGCAGGATGTCCTTTACAGTGCTGCTCATGGTCCACTGCGGTCGATGCATTTCCTCCGCTCTTCTGCGCGTCTCATCGGGTTCATCTGTGTCATCCTCAGACTCCGACCTCGCTCTCCTCTGACCATCTCCCTGCGGCACAGCAGACGCTTGATTTCCAGGCATTGTTTCCCCTTGTTTTCTTGGTTGGATCGAGTTAAAGCTGAACACTGACCAACAAACGAGAAAAGAATAAGAAAGAAGATAATCAAAGGAATGACTGGCAGCCACAACAAAAAAAACATCCACACAGTATTCGATGCACACCACATGCAAAAGGACCACCAAAACGACGGAAAGTGGGTGCCATCCACCCAGCACAGTGTTGGTGAGAGCAAACAATAACAACGTGGTGCGCGCGGAGGGTTCGTCCACGCATCCCGCTCGCCACGGTCCCGCACCCGTGTGGAACCGCCGACACCGCACACACTTGACAAGAGGACGTGGGCACATAAACCCTGACAGAAGCACAAATCATACACGCCACAACAGCGGCGCATCATGGTAAGTTCCAACACAACAGAAAAGAGTACAAATTGCACATTTTATGAAAAATATCTGCAATGCGCGTGTCAAAAAAGAGTGCCGTGACGCCGCCTTTCATATTGCATTCGCCATTCACGTATCACTGGGAAGCACGCAGCCACCACTCCTCCGTTCCGCTCCCCGTGCTGCTCGCGTCGCTCCACTGGAGGAAGTTTTCACCGCACATCCCCCTCACCGTGCACTGCGGAATACAAATCAACCACACGGCATGGGTGCGGTGCCACTCCGCAAATAAATCCCAGGAAACTCCCCGCTGCCTCGTGTGGCACGGGCGGCAGCAGTCTCATTATGCCTGCGAAAGGCTTTTTTCCCAAACAAGAACGCGGCCCCACCACACGCCCGTAAAAACGTTTGGTCCGTCGCACGCAAAGGAGTGGAGCGAGGGAACAGCAGGAAAGGCAACACCAGCAGCCATGAGCAGCCCGCACACGCCAACACGCCGCTGCCCCGCATATCACCAAAAACAAAAATACCAAAGAAAAATGTCACATCCCAACTGCAAATCTCGAGTGCGGTTGCAGCACACACACCCACCTCCTGGGCGTGTGCGGCCCCTCGCTGCTCGGCGCTCCAAGTGGGATCACCAAAAGCACCAATTCGGGAACATTCGACCACCGCCACAGCAGTCACGCTCCCCATTTCTCACAAAGGCGAAGGCTTGCAGTGGCGCAGCGAACGGCGGCACGCACAGTCGCAGAGTAATGGACTGCCGCGGGAAGCACGCAACGGCGATGCGCCCCTCCTTTTGGGCCGCCCAACAAAAAACATGTGTCGCGCAGTCCCCGTGAGCAACACACATTGAGCCGTATTCAGCTCCACTACTGTGGCCATCCGCACACACAGCATGAGTGCGACAACGCAGGCCAGGAAGCACGGAATAACAGCACTCATCCCTCCCATAAAGGCTTTGCGGCGTCCGTGCTGCCCTCAACAATAATTCCACCCCACACCACCCTTCTGCATATCCGCAGCAAAAAGGCCCACACGGTGTACACTACATTAGGAGTTCCTAAAGAGCAAGCCGGATCATCAGAGCGCTGCTCTCTTCTCAATGTTGGGTAGAGGCTCTCTGATCATTGTCGCCGCCAACCTGCGGTGTTATGGAGAGGCATTACGTTCTCGGCAAATCTCTCCATTTACTTCACTTTCCCGACGCCGCAAATGGAGTGACGTCCCACAAGTGGTTCCGACCGTTCCGAAGAACGTGACGTATCAGACTCACTGAAACTGTGTGCGTGTGTGTTATTACGGGCGAGCGACACGATGCTCTTGCACATCCATGTATTCCGATCCTGCGCAACACCCCATTTGGCGGTGCTGAAAACGTTGGACACCAAACACGCACAAATCGCACAATGAATGCCTCTGGAGAACAAACCCCCCATTAACGTCACCGCAGGCACCGTGACAACAAAAAAAACAAAAGAAATCCAACCTCTGCGCGTCCTCCCGCAAGAAGTTGAAGACACACACGCTTGTCCCCTTGGCTTCACCCCAACTCCTCAAAAGTTGATAGGTCTATAGCACGAGGATCACGCTACTCCTGCCTCGCTCCCTGTCACGAAGCATGGCATTGCGCATATCCAGTGCATCTGCATCACCCACATACGTCCCTTTGGGGCATTCGCCTCGGTAGTCACCAAGCACGCGCCGCTAGAAAGTGTACCCCCAGTCTATGCTGCTTCTCCTGAGGACCTTGCTGCCTTGCCGCACAAACAAGTCCACAATTTACGCATTATGACTGCAGACACGTGCCAGTGGGGATTCCCGCCCTTTCCCTCAGCCTTGCCAAGTGCGTACGCCATACAAATGCCGGTCATAGGGCAGACACACAGGCGCCGATACCCGTGACAGTGCGTGAGATACTCGCCGCAGAATGAGGTGCCGCAGGTCTCCGCTCACTGATCCAGATTGACCACGCTGAAGCCCACAATTCCCGTGGGTTGGCACCCCGATGGGTCGTCGTGGTTCGTTGACTCCCATGATGGAGGAGTGCCAAGCAAGCAGGAACCAAAAGCCTGGACACTCTGTGGAGCCAAAAAGATAGAAAACACGGGCTGGCACGGGCACAGCTAAGCGCCATGGGAGAAACATCTCAGCTCATCCCATGGAAAACACTTCACCAACGTCACTGCAACATTGGCCTCTTGCTTCGTGGGTGTGTCAACTCCCTCCTCACTCCGTGCCAGCCTCCGTTCAATTCCCCGCCCAGCAGTACTACGCGTCACACTGCGCTGCCTCCGCACAATCACGCTTCGCGGCCAACCATCGTGATGCACCTCAAACTGCAGTCGCATCCAACCTCGAAAGCCCTCGCACCCTCTTCCGCCCTCCTGTGTGTCGAGAGAAGACGTCTCTCTCGCGGTCTTCGCGTCCTCCCCAATAAAGCTCTGCAGTTGTGCCCAAACATCACCGGATCTCTTGCCAAGAAGGAAGCCGTGTGCGACGTGACCAATGTGACCATACACAAATTTAAAAAACGGTTTATAGGCTCTCTGGAGTGCCCTGCGTGCGCCCGCATGCACGATGGGAACACACACGGTGCGAGTCGGATGAGATCATCGTTCCACCTCGCATCCCCACCAGGTGAGTCATTGACGGCTCCATCCCGCTTCACGACAGGTCGAATAACAGTGCACACGTAAGTGGCTGTGCGTTGCATTCACATGTGGTTCCCCTTTTGGGTCCAACGTCGTCAGGTGGTGTAAAGAGACGAGTCGCATTGTCATTCTTCCATTTGCTGCTGCTCCCGCCTCATTTCCCGTAAGGAGCCACTGACCCCTCTCTCTTTGGCGATAAAGGGTCCTCACGCATGGGATGCATCCTGCCTCGTGTGGCATGAGGAACAGCAGAGAGTCCCCAACGTTGCCAATGCGGGATTGACCGTCCAGTGCGGTGAGTACAACACGCTGGATCCGTCGGAGGATCGTCGTGCACACTTCAGTCCGCCCGTGGCGGATACAATCCTCGGGCAGCCACACCTGTGCAGAACAGAACACCCTGTTGGAGCACGCCGAGCAGCTCCACCGACGTGTTGGAAAACCTCACAAAAAGAGGTCCGGTCAACCTGCGACACATTACCGTGCAACTTTAATACGCTGAAATCGAGAAGAGCGTTTCTGCCTGAGAGTGTTCGCCCCATCATTATCATCATCACTGCTCAAATCATCTCAACAGGCAACAATGGCATCGCTCTCGTATTGCTCATGCCCGTTGGCCTCCTCCACTCGCTGCCTCACGTCCGTATGGATAAACTCTCGTCATGCACGGCGATGCACCCTCTCGTTTCAGATAAATACCAATATTTCATAGTCACGAAGGCGGCGGGTCAGTTCTCCCTTCATAGTCACAGTTTTCTTTTCTTCTTTTATATACGACATTGTCACTATTCCTTGATCGTCCGAGGGCTCTCCGTAGAAACGCGGCCTACGTTCCCGTTTCGAATGACGTTGTCATGCGACATGGATTTTCTCCAAGGATTCGAATGCTCAGTGGTCGAAGGCAGGGGCACTCCCACAACATGTGCGATAGAACTTCCCGTGGATTGTCGGGGGCTCAGCGGCTGGTGGGGGTTGCAGTAGCGGAGTGGCTGAAGGGCTATGGCTGTCATCGGAGCTTGCAGAGGTGCGTTGTCCGTGTTTGGCTTGTTGATACGCTTGGCATTTTCGATAGTGACCTGCGCGTGAGGCACTTCTTGGGAAGACCGTGGAGCTGTCGCAGAAACCAAGTTTGAGGACTTCAACGATTGGAGCGCCAGGGTGGACACGTCGGGCGTGTACCTTCATATTGTGGACGGACGAGAAGACTCTGCCACCGATTGGGCAGGGCGGCGTTGATCCGCTGCTCGTCGTTCTACGAGGAGGTGCCGTGGACACGCCAGGTGGAGGTTCCGGAGGAGGTCGGGGCGGTCCTGCCTCTTCAGTGAGGGAGGGACGGCGCCACCGACATGAAGGGTTGCATGTAATCTGCGTGGCGCGTGCCATTCTACCGAGGAGTTGGTTGGAGTCGCAACGTGCCCGCGCACAGAGACGTGATTCGATGCCCGATGCCTGCCTGGACACCGTGAATGGGGTCCTCGCCACACCGACGAGCGCCCGGCGTGCGGTGTGTGCGTCTTCTGCTTCCTCCTCGACTCCCTTCCATTATAACCTCTTGACGGCGGTAAGGAGGTCCACGTGCCAGATTGGGATGCATTCTTGCGGGAGAGAACGTGCAATCGTGGCTTCTTCGTCAGCGGCCTCACTGCGTGGGATACCGCAGTGTGATGGGGAAAATATAAATTCTACAGGACGGCCTCGCTTTACTAAGGGAAGCAGCATAA
>NW_001849321.1:62354-67670 GCF_000209065.1 Trypanosoma cruzi | reverse complement strand
CGCGTGCTTGCACAGCAGGAAGTCTCTGTCAAAAAACGCCACCACGGAGCCGCCGCTGGCCGCAACACCGCCCTCCACCGACACGCACAGCCCCAGCGCCGTCTGCACCAACAGCCCGTCCACGTACAGCGCACCACGCGACGACAGCGCCACGCCCCCAACAACCAACACGCCAACAGCGTCGCGGAACACCGCCGCCACGTGCGTGCGCGCGATGGTCAGCACACTCCCCGTCAAACTCACGTTGTGCAACATGAGGCACGCGGACGCGTCGCCAAGGCCGTAGGCGTCGCAGTACGCAACGCGCTCCTCTGCGATCAGCACCGAGTCCACCACAGTGACGCGCGAGCCCGGCGGAAATCGGTTCGCCACCACCACGCCGCCGCCGGAGCGCGACTCAAGCCCGCTGATCAACACATCGGCGCGCTCGCCAGCAGTCGGGTCGGATCGCCACCCAACAACGTACAGGATCGCTCCGTCCACAAACGTGCAGTTCGCCAGCGTCACGTTGCACACGCTCCCTGACATCGACTCCACGTCCACCACGAAGTCCGCCGCAAAGGTCACACCAACGAAGCACGCCACCGACGTCCCGAGACCGGCGTTCAGCTCCACATCCACACGCACGTCCCGCACGCACAAGTCGGCGCCGTCGGTGCTCGGTGGCTCGGGAACAGCGACGGGCAGGCACGCATCGCCGTGGCCGCCCTCAGCACACCTGCAGGCGCAGCCATCACTCGAGGCCGTCGTCGTGTACGCGGGAAAGCACGACGCCGCGAGGGCGCATGGATCGCTGCACGTCAGAATGGTGACATTGTACACGGACGGAATAATGTATTGCACTCCCTCCTCGCCGTTCACAGTGTTGCACGCAAACAAAATCACTCCGTTCGTGAGATCGCTGGGCCCGGTGGATATCCGCAGCACGTTCAGCGCGACCGTGCTGGACATAAATCGGTTGCCGGACACAGACACCGTGGAGTCGCGGAGATTCACTTTGGGATACTGAAAAGCAAACGCATCCAATGGTGATACGCGGCAGAGGTTGCCGCTCAACTGCAGCCAGGAGTTGTAGTAGATTCGGCAACTGGATCTAGAGAACAACACAGCCAGGCTTCCCTGCATGTCGTTGCCCTGAAACACAACCGCTGAATGAGACTCCACACCAAAGGTCCACAAAAATAACATGAAGCACTGCACCGGCCTCGTCACAACGTTGCCTCGGATCACCACGGCAGAGTTGTTCAGTACACTCAGTGACGAAGAATGCATAGACCCCTCAAGATATATAAGCGTGCCGTTAACGCCAGTCATATGAAACTTGTTGCCCACCACAGCAAACACGGAGTGCCACGACACCCTCAGCGCAGATCCAACGACGTGAATGGCGCATGACGATGCCATCTCGGTCTGAAAAGTATTGCCGCTGAGCACCACCGCGGAGTCGTTGCTGATCGCCAGCTCATTCATCGAGACACACGACGGCCTCCCAAGTTCCAAACCCGACCGAGGGATCAGCCTCGTGACCGTGAAGCGGTTCCCGCTGATCGTGATGTTCGTGTGCGGTGGAAACACACCCTCCGGGCTGAGCAGCGCGTCAATGAATGTATTGCCGGTGACGACGATGTGCAGCGACCCCACAGCGGCGTACGCGTTGCCCAACAGCAACAGCACGGCGCCGTCCCTCCACGTGCATCCATCGAACGTGACGTTCGCCACGTCGCCCGCCATCGCCCCTATCAGCACCGTCAGAATCATGCCGCCCCCGCTGAACGTCACGTTGCGGTAGCACAGCCACGACAGCCCGCCGCCCACTGCCTGCGCAACCTCGGGGTACACCATGTCGCCGATGCACACACCAATCGGCGGAGGTGGCGGCGACGGTGGTGGTGGCGGCGGTGGCGGCGGGCCAGCAGGCACAGGCGCCGGGACGCACACATCGCCGTGCCCTCCAGCAGCGCACCGGCACCTGCAGTCAACGACCGCCGTCGTCAGCGGGGCAAAGCAGTTGCCCTCCTTCGTGCACTCCCCGCACCCTGCAACCGTCGTCACGTCGGTGATGCCGTGGAGCTCCAGTTCTGCCGCCGTCGTCAACTCCCGTCCCGCGACCGTCAGGCACCCGGCAACAAACCGGTAGCCGGCGTCAACCCGCGATAGCCAGGAGACCGACAAACCAGTCGAGCCCATATCGCAGCCCGTCAGCGTCACCACACTACTGTCGTCGATGCTTACAAAAGCGGAGCCACTGTCGTAGAACATCGCACCCACTCCCACGTCGTTGTCTCGCCAGTCCAACCAGCTTGACCGCTCAACGGTCCACGAGTTTAGTGAATAGATGGCATAGGACACGGAGCCGCTGTTCCCCACCACGCGCAACACGCTGTGACCTGACACGCTGAATCCGTCGTGCTGATACAAAAGGCTTGTTCCGGAGGCCATTGTGTTGTTGAGCAGCGCAAAAACGGAGTGATCGCAAACACCAAGGATATTCAAGTAAAACAGGTGTGTGTATCCATTGAAGCTGCAGTACCGCGTGTACAGCGAGCTGCCGCCCACCAGCGACAGCGTCCCAATAGAGTACAAACCAAACCCCCAATACCTCGATGCACGCGCCCTGACGTTGCTGACCAACAACGAGGACGCATTCAACACAACGTTTAGCAGCAGCAATACGCCAAACTTGTTGCTGATAGTATCCGCGAACTGGACAATAGAGGTCTGCACCGAGTCAACCTCCGTGACGGCAATGTCGCAGTGCTGCGGGAGGGCAAGTGCAAAAGCAACAACGGAGGAACGCATCACCGCCTGGCTCACGCGGATCAGGACGCCGGACGACCCGGCCGGCTTAGCGCCACCAAAAAAACGCAGCACGGCGCCCTCACGGAATGTGCACCCGGTGAGCGTGATGTTGATGGGGAGATGCAGCGGCATACTTTCGAGGTAGAACGTCAACGCAACACCCACGCCGCTGAATGTCACGCCCACGTAGCAGTGGTGTGTCTTCCACATGTTCAGAGTAATTTTCGTCAGCGTCTGGTTCACCACGCAGCTCGTGTCGCCGTCGACGGCTCTATCCGGCACGGGCAGCACAACCGTGTCGGGCACCTCAAAGGGAAGGCACGACGCGCCATACCATCCGTCCTTGCAGCTGCACGAGCACGAGCCGCGGTCCACCGACTCCGTCCCGGGCATGTAGCACGCCGCGTCGTCGTTGCACGTGCCACACCAAAACACCACCACGCCCCCCGGAAACACACCGTCGTACAACACCTCCTCACCGCCCTGCAGGTTGCACCCAACCACAAACTTCGCGGGTGAAGCCACAATAGCGTCTGACGAGGCCAGATCAGCAAAAGAATAACTATCGTCCACCTGGCGGTTGTGTGCAAGCACCACGGTGGTGCCGCTGTCTGACAGCTTCATTTTGTGCTGGGCATGTGCTATACTTAATACTAAGGCTGCGCCCACGTTGTTACCCTCCACACGCCACTGCGCACCACCGTCGAGAGTCACATAGCCGCCAAAATACACCAACGCGGAATCCAAAAACTCCGCGCTGCCAACAAAGTCGCAATCCGCCACTCGCAGCAGCCCCGCGGTGCTCACGACGGTATCCCCAAATACATAAACGCCATTGACCGCGCTCATCGTGTTGTTCTCCACGTCAAAGTAGCCGCCTTTCAAAACAGCGCAAACGCAAACGGACGACTCCACACCGTCCTCCTCCTCCGTTGCGATCAACGTATTTCCTTTCACAATGATCCTGCCACCATCAACAATACCAATGGAAAAATAGACTGCGTGAATATTCCCCTCAATGTTGTTGTCAAGCAGCAGCAGCGTCGAGTTCGCCCCAAGAGAAGGCAAATAAAAAGCAACGGCGTGGCTCGACGTCGTCACAAGCGTACTGCCTGCCACCAGTATCTGGGAGCTCGCACCAAAATCACCGGCAAACTCCAAAGCACCGGAATCTAACATCGAGGATGTCACGTTCACGTGCACGCGCGCACCACCCCCCTTGATCGACAGGCCCACGAGGACGCACTGCAGCAGCGTGATGTTGAGTGTCTGCTGTGGCGCGTCAAAACGCAGCAGGTCCAGCACAATCGCGGCGGTGAAGGTCACGTTGACGAAGCACAGACCACGCACACCGGGATCAGGATAGTCCACGGAGCTGATGCTGCCACCGTGCACGCAGCGGACCTCCGTGTCGTCCGCATCGGGGAGCGGGAGCGGCCCAAGGCCGTCCGGAACCGCTGCTGGCAGACAAGTGTCGCCGTGGCCGCCAGCAGCGCACACACACGCGCAGCCGCTGATGCTGCTCGTCCTCGCCGCAAAGCACACGGCCTCCACCGTGCACGCACCGCAGTCCAACACCGTCACGGGTGCTCCAATATTGAGGTCTTCTTTGTAATCCGTCACAGGAGAGCCCATTGCCTCGTTGCACACGCCGTAGATGATCGGGTGCGTGTCGGATGGTGGTGACCAGTTGCTTGTCATATTTGCGATGGTCGACGAGTACGAGCCGTACGTGAAGTTGTTGTAAAGTATCGACCACACACTCCGATCGCGGAACGCCATGCCGTAGTGGGCAGCCACGTACACAACGTAGGCGGCGCAGAACTCGTTGTCGCGGTGCACCAGCCAGCTGCCGCCAGTCACAGTCAGCGTGTTTGCCATGAGCATAGCGAAGCTGAGGCGGAAAGTGCTGGACACAATCTGCAGCACGCTGCCGCCAGCCACAGCAACATCCCTAAAAACGAACGCGCCTTCTTGGGGTTTAGCGCTCGGTGCACTCCACGAGCTGTTCTGTATGGAGAACACGGAGCCGTCGCCGACAAGCAAGTCCGACACAAGGGCGTACATCACGTGCGCCCGCGACATAAGGAAACAGTTGTCCATGTAGAAGACGCTGGACAGGTACGCGACAAGGCCGCGCTCCACGAGGATAGCAGCACACGATTCCCCGCCACACACCAGCGTCGACCGCGTCATGACAAACCGCGTCGACAGAAGCCGGACGCCGTCCAGGACAAGCGCGGGGCCGTACCGAAATCCCGCATGGCCAGGGGTCGTCGGCACGTACTGCGACCCGCCAACCGTCGCACGCAGCGTTGAGTTCGCCAGCAGCACACTCGAGTGCAGCGGCATCGCGCCGTGCAGCACAATCGTGCCCTCCATCGAAGTCACATTCGTCATGTTGACGAGGACGTGCGGCATCAGGCGCGCCGTGCTCTCGCTGAGGCCGCCAATCCGCAGCTGCGCGCCGCCAACAAGCACGCAGTGGCGCAGCGTCACGTTCAGCGCGTCAGCGAG
>NW_001849321.1:23652-62254 GCF_000209065.1 Trypanosoma cruzi | reverse complement strand
AACTCTAAATGCTCGGTCAGAGGAGAAGGAAAAAGCAGGAACAACAGCAAATAAACACAGTGGCACGCAGAAGCATCCGGCCACAGCCCGACCGCCAACACAAAGACGCGAGAACACAATCAAATCAGTTACGCCATCCACCCCCACCGCCCACGCAGCCCCACACAACCACCGTGCGGAGTGGTGGGATCCCAGCAAAGAAGGACATGACCACTGGCACCGCTAGCGTGACCGATGGGCCGGCGCTGCACAACAAACAGCGTCCAGGTTGATGCCGCGCACACGGCATGCACATGAAGAAAAAGCAGAAAGGCAGCAGTCGGACACAGGGAAAGTCTATCCACACTAATTGTTGTTTTTTCTCCTGTTTTATTGAACAAATCCAACAGCCCGCACGCCAGCCACCACCACACCCGAAACACTTCAAATAGACGCAAAGCAGGCTCCCGCCCTCCCTCCTCGCAAAGCACCGGTGCCTGGCAGAACGTCAGCACAGCCACCCGCGCCACGTACAGCCACTTGCAGCTGCAGCTCCAACGCGCCGTGTGGGCCGCACACAGCTCCCCGCATCATTCTCGGTAGTCCCCCACTCGCGCATGCCATCGCAGAATTGTCACCGCCCTCAAAAACATGTGTGACAGAAAGACTCCCTGCGTCACCCACAGCAGAAGCGTCAGTAGCACACGCACAACGCCCACCACAAAAACAGCGCAGCAGCGGCACTCTCCGGCAAGCTACACAGCTCTAAGCATCAAGCATGCATGCACACACATTCGCACGCACGCTGCAGAGCCTCTTCTATTGACTGCATGAGCCCGCAGCGACCGCAACCAATCTCCCAAATGTACTTGTAAGCAACGCCATCCACGCCGCAACGCATGGGGCCGTCACCTTTTCCTTTTTTGCCGTCACCGTTTCCTTTTTTATCGTCGCTCTTCTTGACCAGTTTTAGTTCACCGACGCTCAGTGGGCGGCTGTACAGAAAGACGTTCGTCACTGTCACGCTGCTGTCGCTGTCTCCCTCGTCGCCCCCAAAGTAGAAATGTGTGATTTCATATCCCCGCATCTCAGGTGTCGCTATATTCTCTGGGCTCCCCACAATTTGGCCATTCACGTACACGGAGCCCTTATTGCCGTCCTGCAGCATGAGCGCCACCTGGTATCCTCTCTCCGGCTCCCAAGTGCCGTTCTGTGATGTTTTGGTGCCGTTGAACACCGTCTCCCACCTTTTATTCATGCCGTACGACAGCCCAATAATCTTCGTACTCTTACTGTCACCCAGGCACACAGCCAACAGAGGAGTGCTCACATATGGGACTAGGCGGACGGTCACCGTCGCCACAAGAGCAAAATTGTGATCCACAAAACCGTGATTCTTACCGTGCTCCCAGCTGTCAAAGGGCCATATTGCCCTGGACCCAGGGCCTGTGAAGTCATAGCCACTTTTTACTCTCGCCGCTTCCATAACCGTTGCATTCACGCAGCGGTACTCGTCAATCCACTTGCGGTCACTGGCTGCATTGGACAGGAGTCCAACCAGACCAGCCGTGGGTGTAGACGAATTGGAAAAGAAGGCGTCAATCTGTGCCCAAGTACTGAAGACGGACCTGATTTTCTTCATTTTCTCCGTCAGGCGGGCAAGAGATATGCCCCGGCGCGTTCCCACAATACTCTCTCGTGAAAGGTGCAAAGCACCATCCGAGTATAGCAGGGTGCTGCCAAACCCTCCATTCACAGCACTCCCCGGAGAAATTGGTCCAACAGAAAACGAGCGGTTGTTATCCGTGACCCAAAGGTAGAGCGCATTGGCCTTATTCTCCCTAGAGAGGTACCTATTCCGGGTGTACACCATGACCTTCCTTCCCTCAATCGTCGCGGTGATGAGGGCATCCACGCGCAGGCTTTTCTTCTGAGAGTCTCCCGATCCTGAGTTGACCCACACGCCTGAGAGTGTCCCGACAGCCTCCGCCCACGTTGTCCCCATGTCACGCGAATCGTAAACCATTTGGCCGTCCTTGCAGTCAGTAACCATGAGAATTTGTCCCGTCCCCCATTCGGTAATGCGGGGGTTAACGCAGTCCGCCGAAGAAATGCCCTCTGGGAACACCCAGGTATTGCCACTGTCCGTCGAATAAGTGATCATGGAGAAAAGGTGACAGTTTTTTTTTTCGACGACGTCAAGGGAAACACGAGCGTGCCATTCCCCATCACAATGCCTGACCCGCCACCGGGCAAAACGTCCTTCAAATCACTTTGAGACTTTGGGCTATTTGTTGGCGAAAACTGTTTGGGAGCACCCCATTTGATCGGTTCACTCTGCACGTCGTCATTAGACTGCGTGAATTCACCCACAACCAGTTGAATATGTGAGCCACCTAGCTTCCACCTCTTCGTATTTTTGTAATAGTTCATATGACATCTTCCCACAAGTAGAAACACATTATTATCCCGTGCAATTGCTGTGGACCGGAGCGAAACACCCAAGCGTCTCCCCTCATTTCCCCGGCTAAAGACGGTGTATGCATCCCGTTTATCTTTATTGGTCTCATCGACAAGAGAGGACCATCTCTCCGCAGCCTTGATGTGCCCCGCCACAATGTCAGAACAAGCAAGCCCATTCAATTTATCGTGAGGACCATTATACTTTGTGCAGCCTTCGGCAAAGGCAACAATTACTCCACCAGCACGGACGAGAGAGGGTGAACCAAAAGAACCTCTCACTCCACTCCCACTAGCTAGATTAGAACTTTTCGTCACTACCCTTGTCTTCTGCGGCACAAAAATATCGACCCTTTGCGGTGATTCCGCCCCCTTTACAAATATCCTTTTCGCGGCTGCAGCTCCACTGCCGCAGCACATCCACATCAAGACAAGTAGGAGCAGCACCGCAAAAGTAAACACACGCCGGGACATGTTGGGCCTCTGCGGCTCACTCTCTCCTCCTTCCCTCCTCCTTCCATTGGATCCGGTCACGCGGCGACGGTTGTGTGTGCGGGGTGCCTTCACAGCAGCAACACGTGAGAGCATATAAATATGTGTGTGTGGGCGGTTGTGTGTGCTGTTGTTCCTTTCAGTGCCTTCGAATTTCACAGTAGCGTTTAGCGCTTGTTTGCTTGCTTTCCTAGCGTGTCTGTCCAAGAAGTGAAGAGTAAAGCAGCAACAGCGGCAATACACCAGACACGTCAGCGGGAAGCGGAGCACATCACGCACGCAAGGTGCGGAAAAAAATAAGATTCGTAAGGGACATCACGGAGACCAACCGCACACAGAAAACAAAAAAAAAACAAAAAAACACGGCAAGTCACGGCGGAAGCCAACACACACACATACACACATGCAAGCGAAATTTCATTATTCGGCGACGCCATTCAAAGTCCTGCCAAAACAGTCCGCAAGTGATACAGTGATCCGTCACACGCTCCCAGTGCACTGCCGCGGCAAGGACGCGGACACAAAAGGAATTACCTGCACAAACGTGGGCGGCACCAATTCACAGCACAGTCACACGACACACGCTCCCTCGGTCCATCCCACGCCCCGCCTCAAAAGGCCGCGGCAAGCACCAATCAATAAAATAATAAAGCGGCGGAAACAAATTCCCTGCATGCCATTCAGGGCTCCACAGCAACGCCACCAACAGGAGCGTGCATCCCTCTGCTTGCAGCAGTGCGCGCCTCTTTGCTCCTGGCCTCTCGGGGCGTTGAGCACCTCCCCGACCATCTCGCGCTCACAAAACAAGCCTCACGCAGATGCCATTCATTTTCTCCGCGAATGGTGTTGCCGCGCTGAATCATGTGCAAATAATCCACAACACATCACCCAAAGTTTCTTTCCATTGCCACAAAAGAAAAAGAAAAAAATGTATTTAAAACCCAACATAAATACCACTTCGCCCTACTCACTGCGCATTGCTCCGCACACGATCGTTGTTACTCGCCCCTCTGCTCCCCTCTCATCCCATTCCTGCCTGCCAGGACGTACATCACAGTCGCAATCCCTCCCAAGAAAGACTTTACCACATGCTGGTACGGGCCATATTTTTCCCTTGCATCCCGGTCTCCCGCCCACAGGAGGGCAAACAGGGGGATTGCGTGCATGTGCGTGTGGATGGCCATGTGTAAAACTCATGAAATTCAAAGAAATACGACAGGCAGAGCAACCCCGTCCACGGATTGTAGGTTCACTCGTACACCGCAGCAGGAAGAGCAAACGTCCTCTTGTTGCTTTTCTGAGAGGCCGATTCATTACCATCACGCCGCCTCAACAGCGTGTACCGGCGAGCGGTGGAGATGACTGCTCAATCGCACCTCGCGTCGGAGGCGCTCACAACGTCTCCCTGTGGCCACGTGCCCTCAGCAACAAGGCGCATGGCAGAACGCAACACAATTCACCCACTCGCCAATAAAATAAATAAAAATGCATCTCAGCGCCATAAAACGGCCATCAACATCCATTTCACGGCAGGCACCAAATGCGAAGGGATTGAAAAAAAAAAACACGCGGATGGTCTCCCACAATACATTCCAGCAAGGGATCGTCTCTCAATCCTAAAAATAAACACCGTAAAGTCACAGAAGCCGCCTCATCGCGCCAAAAATCGTGTGGTGCCCCTCCTCGCAATGCTCTGCTGTCCGCAGACACCGTCCTCTGTGGTGTTCAAGCAAAAAATAAACGTTCACAAAACAACAGCAAGAGAAACCTCCACACGCAACGTGTGCACCACCGTGGAGCATCGCTTCTCTCCCCGCAAGTAAAACAGGCGCCGTCACACCATCCGAAAGGATCGCCACAAACACGCCAAATTGCAAAGTACGCAACACGCTCCGCCGTGACCATCGTTTTCCCGATAGGGCAGCCCACTCCCGTCCACCATGTCTGCCGAGCAGGACACACCAGGCCTGCCGCTGCAACGCAAAAAAGATCCAGAAATACGCAACGGATCCCGTCGCAGTCGTTGGCTCAGCCGCCGTGTTGAGGCTTGGGAGGGGCGGATAGAATAAGAAAAACAAAACGGCCAAATGTCCCCGCGGAGTCCCGCATTCCGCGCAGTCCCAATGGCCAGAGGGTCCTCGAGGGACGCCTGGGAGACGCATCCGCCAAACTCACACGCACTATCATCCACGGCTCCCCAATCGAGTCCAGCGGACCTCGTGAAGCACACGGCGCGCCTCAGTGGCGTGGCAAGCAGCCTTATCGAAGAAAAGGACGCGTGGCGATGGTTCCCCTCCCCGCTTTACTTTTATTTTTTTTCTCCTCCTGTTTTTGGTGGCATTTCACAGAAGGGGAGCGTACTTCATGTCCCCAAGCCCTTCTCTCGGTGCGCACAAAACAGAGAGGGAAATAATAAACGAGTGGGTCAGGCGGCACGGAGAAATAAATGTGCGGGAAACAAACAAACCAACAAAATAAACAAAGAGCCCGACAGATATGCACGCAGCATATCCAGCGGAAACGGGTGTCACCTTCAGTGGGTAACTTAGTAGCCAATGGCGGTGTCGATCGCCCACCGTGAGAAACAGCGTTATGCTCACAATATTTTTGGCTTGTTTTCTGCTTCCCTCCCATTTTATTTCTCCCTCATTCATCATCTTCATTTTTCTTACTTTCTGCCGCCCTGTCCTACCTTCGGCAACACTGCCAAGTTTTGGACGCTGCGCCCTCTCCTCCCCTGTCATGTCAAATATATGTTTTTGCGCTCTTTAAAATCCACGGCGTACTCGCTTAAATATCATTCGTGTAAATAACCAAACAGAGGTGTAAATTTTTAAAAATTAAAGAAAACAAAATAAGAAAGCAAAACTTGTGTTTGTCGCCGAATCATCTTCCCTTCGTCGTGAAAGGTACCAAAGGCTCCTTTCGTACTCATCCTTTGGAACTCCTTGCTTCTCATCATGCCCGTGGACCCGAATGCGCTGTATGCGTGTCTCATCCTTCACCCAAACGTCTGCGGGGACCATGCCGTCATATGGCTCCTTGTACCCATTGCAGCACGCTTTTAGACCGTTCCACTTCATCATGGCATATGGTTGGTTCGTCATCAAAGACTTGACGCGACGGTACCAGAGAGCGTCCGGTAGCTCCAGTTGCTCCGAGAGACGAATATTCGAGCTGCCGCGATGCACAAATTTTCCGTATAAAACATTCTGCCCCCGAAATCCAAGCAAACGGAGACGTAAGCTGTAGTCGACATCCTCCACGCAATCTGGGTAGAAGTTCTCGTCAAAATATCCCACCGTGCTGATCGCCAGGCGTGTCAAAATAACAGACGCAAAACAACTGCTTTTGTAATACGCGCAGAAGTGCCCGTAATGCTTCGAAAACGCCTTTTCACGCTCCTTCACAGAAGCATAACGAACGCGGTCAGGCAGCAGCGCAGACGTCGACAATCGGCCATCCTTCACAGTGGAGCGCAGCACCCTCAAGCCCCATCGCAAAACGGGACTGTACTCGCTCGGCTCATTCGCCGCTTCCGCCGACAACTCATCCATGCGAGCGGCATCATGCCTCGTCATTTCATGCACATCGCGTAGAAGGCTGGAAAGAAGATCGGGTGAAAACTTTACGTCGCTGTTTGTCACAAAAACAAAAGGCACTTCCTCGCGCGGCAGCGAGAGTGCAAGCCGTGACCCAATGTTCACGGCAGCGCTGTACCCGATGTTTTCCGGGTGACGACTCACAACCAGGCGTCCGGACCACCCATAGACCCTCCCGAGTTCCTGCAGGCACAACGACAGCATCGCCTCCCGCCCGTTCTGCACCAAAACCAACAGCCGGATGGGCACACTGATGTTGCACATCATCCTCCGAAAGTCCATCAGATCGAGCATCAGCGGGACCACCATCAAAGGGATAACGTCCGTCCCGTTATTATTTCCCCCAGCTGCCGTGTCGTTGGATCCACCAGAAGCCTTTCCCCGACGCAGTGGATATAGTCCGCCCTGGTCAGATCAGCACCAAACCATACGTGGGATCGTCACGAAGTATGAACTCGAACCCAAAAAAAAAACATCAACATGACAAAAAATAAAATTAGAAGAAAGATAAAGCATCCTTTCCAAAAAAGGCTCGTGGTCTCGGTTTTTTAAACGCGTGTAACTCCGCGCATATCCCGTTGGAGGCAAATCCAAGGGAGTATCTCCTTAAAAAAAGCAAAAGAAGTAAAAAAGAAAAAGAAGGTGCGCAGGAATGGCACCGTGTCAATGTGTAAAAAAAAAGGATTCCTTCCAGCGCAATGGCCGCGCATGGATAACGTCCTTGGCCTTCCGTCCGCACAAAAAGGCTCGAGCGCCCCAATAAAGCCCTCCATGCGGGAAGGCTATCAGAGACACCGCAAGCCGCACCAGGTACAAAAAGAAAAAATAATCAAATAAATGAATCGATAATGAAGCCCAGCGCCTCAGCGTGTCTTCTGCAGCACCATTCGTCATCAGAAAATATTTAGAAAGCGACAATGCGGTAAAAGGGAAAGACCGAACGGAAGCACAAGCCCACCATCAAAGGTGATGGGTTTTCCAAAGCCGCGCCCCAACACAGCAAGAGTTCTTAAACTAAAAAAGAAAAAAAAACCTCATGGGTAAGAACGAGAGGAAAATCAGCCCACCGTCCACCCGGAGGGAAGGAGGGATTCCACCGCGGTGTCCTCCACGACGCAAAAACTCCGCGTCCACTGCCCGGTGTCGTGCGCGGACTCCGCGAGGGGGTTTTGGGCACACCGCTGTGCCACACGGTGTGACTCCTCGGAACGCAACAGCAGACGCGTCCCCTTCCGGTCGCACTCGTGGCGGTGGCGGCATCCGCTGCCTCGCTGCGTGCTGCTGGCGTCGGCTAAGATGCTGCGGAGTGAGAGAGAGAGGGTGCTCGGCACGAGCAGTGCTGGGTTGGGCAATGCCCTCCGCGGCGAGATACCCAGCGCGACCCTTGACCGCCGCACTCACGCAATTCCCTCCCGCTCCTCTCCCTCCATCCGGCAATCGCACAGCCACCGGCGCACTGTCTCCGAAGCAACACACTAGTGAAGGCGTCGCGGCATATCTCCCGAGAGAACAGAGTGACAGCTACACGCTGCGGTCATCGTGCCAACAAGTGTGCCCTCGGACAACTTTGTTTTGGGGCCACACGCGCACCACGTAGGGATCACCCACAGCAACGCAAAAAAAAAAAAAAAAAGAGAGAGAGAGCCACGCACGTGAAAGGACAGAAAAACACACAGCAGAGGTGCAGGACGGAAAAAGAGGAGAAGAGAAGGACAATAAGGCTCGAGATGGCACGGCAACCCACAATACGCTTAAAGAAACAAAAAAAAAAAGTTAAAAAAAAAGAAATTAAAACGCAAAAAACAGTCCCCTTGAAGAAGTTTTTCACGCTCAAAAAAAACAAGAAAATTGAAACGAAAAAAAAAAAAGATTCCTTGAAGCAGTTTCCACACACATAGAAATATAACAAAAAAAGAAAAAGTAAACCATCGTGAAGAAAAAAAAACAAAGAAGAAAACACGTGTATATTCTTTCCGCAAAAGTAAAAATATATTTGTTTCAGGCGTTCAACCTCCTGGTGTCCACACAACACCCACACTTCATTGGGACATTCAGTGTGTTGCTGCACATCTTAAATCCCTTTTTCACCGCACCATTGTCGTGGCGCTCAATGCCGATTGCACGTGTAATCGGCCGACGGAAACACCAAAGACATCCCGCCAATCTCAAAATATTCCAATATATAAAAAAAAGTGCATATGGAATAAAGCAAAAACGAATACCTCGCGGTGCAGTCCCGGGAGGGAGAGCACGCCATTTACATAACGACTTACACGGACAGAAAGGGGTAGTCGAATCGACTAAAAATATACAAAACAAAAGGTACATCCGCACAAAAGTCAATTATTTCGGAGGGTGAGTGGAGAAGTACATATAGCTCCCGCTGGAGGCAGGAAATCCTCACTGCGATTTCTCAGTAAATGGCCGCAATGCCCCACATCCCCAGCAGAAGCAGCACCCAAGACATACCCTCACGCATGGAGCCGTCACCGCTTCCTTTTTTATCTTCAGCGCCACCGATTCCTTTTTTATCTTCACTGTCACCGCTTCCTTTTTTATCATCGCCATCACGGATTCCTTTTTTACCTTCACCGTCACCGCTTCCTTTTTTATCTTCAGCGCCACCGATTCCTTTTTTATCTTCACTGCCACCGCTTCCTTTTTTATCATCACCGCTTCCTTTTTTATCTTCAAATTTCTTGATCATTTTTAGTTCGCCGACACTCAGTGGGCGGCTGTACAGAAAGACGTCCTTCACTGTCGCATTGCTGCCGCTGTCTCCCTCGTCGCCCCCAAAGTAAAAGTATGAAACTTCAATCCACCGCTCCTCAGGTGTTGGTAACATCGCCGAGCTCCCCACAAGCTCACCATCCACGTACACGGATCCCTTGTTGCCGTCCTGCAGCATTAGCGCCACCTGGTATTCTTTCACCGGCTCCCAAGTGCCACCCTGTACTGTTTTTGTCCCGTCATACAATGTTTCCCACTTACCGCCCGCACCGTACGACAAGCCAATTAACTTCGTCCTCTTACTGTCCCTCAGACTCGCACCCAGCAGAGGAGTGCTCCCCTTCGGAACCTGGTGTATGTTCACCGTCGCCACAAGAGTGAAGTTGTAATCCACAAAGCCGTACTGTTTTATATCCCACCGACTGTTTACGGGCCATGTTGCCCTGGACCCAGGCCCCGTGAATTTGAAACCATTTTTGACCTTCGTTGCTTTCGTAACGCTTGCATTCATGCAACGGTAACCGTCGATCCACGTGTCACCACCGGACGACGTATTGGACAGAAATCCAACCAGACCAGCCGTGGGTATGGACGACTCGGAGAAGGAAGCGTCCAGCTGTGCCCAAGTACTGAGGACGGACTTGATCGTATTCAGCTCCTCCGTCAGGCGGGCAAGTGAAACGGCTGTGCCTGCTCTAAAGCCCCTCTGTTGTGAAAGAAAAAGCTCATCATCCGAGTACAACAAGGTGTTAGCAAACGTCATATTCTCAGCACTGTCCACAGAAAACGGTCCAAGATGAAACGTGCGGCTATTGTCCGTGATCCAAAGGTGGAGTGCGTTGGGTTCATCCACTTCCAGAGAATGTCTCACTTTCTGAGTGTACAGCATGACCTTCCTTCCCTCAATGGTCGCGGTGATGAGAGCATCCACACGCAAACTTACTTCCAGAAGTTCTGGACCTGATTTGAGCCACACGCCCAAGAGTGTCCCGATGGCCTTCGTCCACGTTTTCCCCATGTCAAGCGACTCAAACACCTTGCGGCCATCCTCGCAATAAGTAACCATGAGAAGTGTTCCCTCCTCCCATTCGGTGATTCGGGGGGAATGGCATGCCGCAGAAGAAACGCCCTCTGGTATCTCCCACTTTTGGCCGTCGTCCGTCGAATAAGTGATTAGGGAGACAACCTTATCATTTTCATCCGTCGCCGTCAGGGGAAACACAAGCGTGCCATTCCCCATCACAATTCCTGAGCCACCACCACCCAAAAATTCCTTTAGCTCACCCTTATTATTAGGAGAGTCAGTTTGGAACAGTGGTTTGGGCTCACTCCAGTTAATCGGTTGACTCGGCTCAACTTCCGTGGATTGCGTGGCCTCACCCTCAATCACTTTAATGCTCCATGCCTCGGTCTTCCAAATATCACCATCATTTTCACGTATCTCTTCATAGCTCCCCACTAGCAGAAACACTTTATTGCCCCTTGTGATTCCGGTGGGTAGATTCGCAACACCCACATGATTCCAATTGTCCACACTCTCAAGGACAGTATGTGCCTTCCAGTCATCTTTGGTTACCTCAGCAACAAGAGACTGCCACGTCTCTGGAGCCTTGATGTACCCGGCAACAATATCAGAAGAACTGAGATCAATCACTTCTGAAAAACGTTTATTTTTGTTGCGGCCCTCAACAAATGCAATCATCACTCCACCAGCACTGACGAGAGAGGGTGAAGCAAAGATATTCTTCACTTTGCCTTCACCACCACTTTTTGGTACTACCTGCGTCTTATTCGGCAAAAACATGGCGATCTCCGGCCGCATTTGCAAGTCCCCTAAGTTTCTCTCCACAGCGTGTACAGCTCCACAGGTGCCGCAGCACATCATCCACACAACAAGTAGGAGCAGCAGCACCGCGAAAGCAAACACACGCCGGGACATGTGGGGCCTCCGCGGCTCACTCTCTCTTCCTTCCCTCCTCCTGCCGCTGGATCCGGTCACGCGGCGACGGTTGTGTGTGCGGGGTGCCTTCACAGCAGCAACACGTGAGAGCATATAAATATGTGTGTGTGCGGTCTGTGTAATGTTGTTGGTCCTTTCAGTGCCTTGCAATTTCACAGTAGCAATTCGCGCTTGCAGTAACTTCCTTCTTGAAGGAAAGCAACAAAAAAACAGCGTATGAAAGGCAGCACAACAAGCCAAGTAAAGAGATGAGACGGCGAACCGCAACATCACCATCCCCGCAGCCATTACTCGCCAGCGCTTCTCAACAGCAGACAAAAATAATTTTTAAAAGTGAGTAGCCTCCCAATGAGGGACCGCGGGCAATGGCCCTGCAAAAAAGACAAATGACAGGGACCACTCGTGCAGTGAGGGGCACGAGCGTCGCACTGCAATGACACGACGGCGTGACACCCCGTTGGGAGCATAGATGCAGAACAGCACAGCACCTCCACGAAGAGTTGCTTCTCCCGCTGAGCAAAAAAGAAAAACGGCCTTAGCAGCCCAATGATGAGAGGTCGCCTGCACCTCCTCGCGGCACCTGCAAGCTCGGCAGACACAAAGATGCAGATGACGCTCTGCTGCACGCATAACGGCCGTTGCACCCTTCACAATGGCAATCTCATCCTGTCGCACCACACGCCGCAGCGGGTGCGCACAGTCTCAGTCCTCCTTCCCGCCTTTCCCTCTCCCTGAGAACTCATCGGTGGCCGTGGCACACCCACCGACGTGTCAGAAATAACTTTTCCTTCTTCCCTCGCACATCGCACAACAGCACCGCCAAATGAAGGTCACTCCTTCGTTCGCGGATTCCCCTCAGACACGCCTCCCGCCACAATCATCAGCCCACAGCCACACAGTCCGTAAACGCCACGCAGTCGCCCCGCATGACGGTGCCGCACACATCAACACGGCACCCGCCACTCGGCGCAAGCAGTGTCTGGAAACACAGAACAGGTTGCCCCAGCCAACGACAGCCCCCTCCAAGCAGTGAGTCAGGACTCGTCAGTAACAAGCAAACAACCAGCCCCTCGTCTCCTACTGCCGCCATGCACGAGGTTCTGCCTGCTCCATACATCATCTGTGACGCCCGGGCTCTCAATGAGCAAGCAAAACGCTATGATCCCCTCCGCTCAAAGAGAAGCCCATTGACAATTCTCAGCCAGTCGTCTCCATGGGCCATGCGTGAGGAGCACCACGGCAAGAATGCACAGAAGATTGCATGCAAAACGCCAACTCATTCCGCGTCAATAAAAAGTATGGCACCATGCCTGAGCTTCACAAGAATTTTTGCTGGCGCTTCCCCGAGAGGCCTCCCATAAACACCGCACGTGGTCACAGTAAAGAAAAAGCAACGCCTCCAATCCGGCTGTCACCCCGCGGCAAACATCAAAGCACAATCCAACAAAATGCCGCAAACCATCACATATTTCACACAGACCATCGACAGCTTACGCGGCAAATGCACGGCACGGAAGAAGAGCCATGCCTACAAACACGCAACACACAGACACAGTAAGAGAGTTGGGAAAAGCAGCGCCCAATGCCATTCTTTGTGGATGCAAATGATAACAGCACCAAACAACGTGAAGCACCAGTCGGGCACCACATGTGGGCCACAGACACACCCGCCCATTCACTCTTCCTCCTCCCAATGGTGCGGCCCTCCTGCATCTCCACGAACGCGTCGGTCCCTCAGTTATGTGTGCCTCTGACGCAAGCACTCAAGGTGCGTTTCGGTAATCCAAAATTCAACACCTCAGAAAAACAGAGGACATGCTCGCAGAGGCCACACGGCTCCTCAACGCACCTTCCAACCCTCCTCACGACTCTGCAATGCGGCGGAAAGGGATACAGGCGGCTCTCGTGTCACAGAAGACGGCCAATGGGAGCGGTGACCACAGCGCAGAAAATGCCGAGGTTTGAAACAGAAGAGTTTGTGGGAGGGCCCGCAGGGGACGTCACCTGCCACGCCTGACATGCGTCGTCTCATTCGTGCAACGGTAAACCAACGACACTGTTGCCGTGGTGCCTGCACCTCACTCTCGCGCCAATGAACGCCTCAAGGAACATCCTGCAGAGGAAATGCAGCTGGCCGTGCAGACAATCCCGTGTCTCGTCAACGTTCCAGCAGCTCCTTTGGCGAGGCGTCGCTCTCTTTCGTCCTTGTCTCCAGTGTGCCATCCTCGTATGAAATGAAAACGCCCTCCACGACTGGCGTCATCAAGCACCTCCAAGTAAATTGGGAAGGATTCACGGCCTCGAGAAAAAGCATCCAAAGTGGCAGTCAACGTGAACTCAGCAACGCATGTCATCTTCTGCAGCCGCGTGCATTGCAACTCCCCTCAGCCGCCCACTGTTTCTTCCTTTCTTGTAGACCCAAACCGCATAGTACACTTGGATTTGCTCGGGTCCCCCACAGGCTCGCGTAACGGTGCCCACCACGCCCGCGCAGCTCGTGACAGCATCACTTCTCTGTCCACTTCTGCGGCACCGAATAGCGTGAAATAGGGATCCAAAACACCAAATCTGCGAGGCAAACACACATGCATCGCTCCAACAAGTGCCACTGTGAGAAATCACACGACAGCACACTATCTCTCGCTCTCCCATCAGCGATTTGCCGTCAACAACCACAACAGCATTGAGGAGCAGCCTCGAGACAATCCCTGAGAGCCGTCCCCGCCTCGGCGAGAGACCGACTCTGGGAACCCTGCACTCCAGTGCCGTTCCGGGAGGGACTCCTGCCACCGCCAACTGTGTTTCCCTGTCGCGTTGACACACGAAGCCCGCTTCAGAGAAACAACAACACGCACCATTCAAAAAGTGGCTATGAGAGCGCAGGCAACAGGCGCAGGGCGCACTCTCCCAGTTTCCAGTGCCGAAAAAGTAAAAGAGCATCAGTGCCGACTTGCTGCAGCACGCACAGTTGTGCCTCTGTTGTCCTCCCTCGTGCTTTCCCAAATAAATCGTGTTGCCCGCACTGCGGTAGCACGTCCCCTCACACCTCGTGGTGCCACAACTGTGTCCCGGCACGACGCGGCTGGTCCGGACGCTGGTAGATGCCGTCTGCATTGCGCCAACAACAATCCCACGAGGGAAGCATCGCTTTCTCCTCGATTCTCCCGACAATACGGGATACGGCCACAGCCCCGCAGCCAACACACAACGCACACGAGCCAGTAATCACCCAAAGAGCCACAAGCGGAAGCGGATCCTCACCCATCCATGACGCGGTGCCTCAGTCCACGCGGTCACACGGAGCACACCATTTCCTCAATAGAACTTATGCTTCGTCTATCCCTTAAGACGCCTCTGTTAGTGATGGGCCTTAGAAAAAAATAGAAGAAAATGGACAATGCGATACCGCCAGACACAATGATTCCCTCATACCGGGCAATTCTCCAATCATGCCTCGTATGCACACACACAATCAAAATAACATGTAGAAATCACCCAATGTTTTCACCAGAAACCAAACAACCCCACTCCCTCCCTAATTTATTCTGTCACTGTTACTTTCGATAGCGTTGGCCATTTGTGGCATCTGTGTGCCTTACTGCCATCTGGTGCTGGTGCACCCGCACCGCATGCACACAAAAGTATCCAAAAATACACAAATCCCACAATATTTCTGTACAACAAATCAAAATTGCCCCTTTCCCCAATTTGTTTTCCTATTTCGACGGTCCTTCCACACTTCGGAGTGCTTCGTCTCTTCTAAACTCTCTGGATGGTATTGACGCTTGGTACTGGCGCACCTTTCCCTTCCAGAATGTCGCAATCCTCTGATCTTCCTCCTCGCTCACAACATCAGTATTGACAACATCACATCTCTGCCAGCCACTCATCGGCGTGCTGTCTGCGTGCTGCACGTAAATGATCTCCCACGACAATTCTTGGGAAAATTCCTCCCAACCCTCAAAATATGCCGCCAGGCACTCAGTGAACTGCCTCACAGTACTGGTGGTGGTGTGATGCGCACCCGCCGTAGCCATCCGCAGCCCAACCAGCGTCATTGGATTTGAGTCCACAAAAGAAAGCGTCCAACAGCGGAAAGTCCTCCACCTCCGGTACGTACAACACACAGCAATCTACGCCAACCTTCTCAGAAAAGTAATGCGGTGGCGGTAAGACATGGTGCCTGGTGGGGCGCTCCTGTGAGTACACCTCCAGCGCACTGCGGTGTGGCTGACGTCGTGCTGCTCGCTTCAGCTCCCTCACTTTGTGTCGTATTGCAGTTATGAAGTCCGCATCCAAAAATGCAAACACGGTACACCGTTCCATATTTTTTGATACAAGATTATGCCTGAGTCTCAATGAGTGAATTAAAATCATCCTGCTGCATTAACTTTGCCAACATGCACAATGTTTTATCACAGAGATGGTCAGATATCGGTAAATTCAAAGAAAATCCACCCTTGCAAACTTCCTCTCGTATTCGTACAACCTTCGCAAGCCAGTGGAACACGCTATTACCACCCCACATCGTAGAATTCCCCAAACCAGTGTAATACTGAGTTTCCGGGGAAATTGTCTCTTCCACGGTTTCGTGACACTTCTCAATCCGATCATCATATGATTGCTCATCAAAGATGTGGCGAAGAATCGGTCCCACTTTATCCATGCGACCCTTCACCTCTCGCCAGTATTCCGCTTGCTGCTGCGGAGGCTTACTGCGTTGTTCCCAAACGCGCATTGCCCTCACATCGCTCTCGTCAGGACAATTCATTACGATTTGTAAGGGTAAGTTTTGACAAGCCCACAACTCGTATTTATTCTCGTTTGGTGATGTTACCACAATCATGCCCCATCTGTTGCAAGGCAAACCAACAGACGGACGATACACCTCCTCTGCCACGTCGTAGATAATATACCCCTTCACCCCGCTCCAAGATAGCCTGTCCACAACATCGAGGGTACTGCCCTTACCCAAGTATGCTGACAACTTTTTGGTGGTCTTGTCAAACAGGAATGCTCAATTACAAATAAAACACGCAACCGCAGGGAGTCGCTCCGCATCGTAGTGCAGCAGCTGGTAGAGGAGGTACGAGCCGGCATTCATCGACTTCCCGATCCCGGGCGTCCCAATCAACACAAACGGATCAGGCTTAAAGTCGGTCCCACCGTGACCGCTGGACCATTTGTTTACATCGCCCTTGACAATCTGCCACACTCGCTCCACCTCACAGTTCACATAGCAGTCACGAATGAATTCACACGCACCCCCACGAGTACGGCCATGCCTTGTCCGAGGTGAGCACCATCAGCCTGCGACGCGGCCATGCACCGCCCCGCTCCATTTTCCCACCACTCAAGTCTTGCGTGCCCGCACAAAGCAGCAAACAGAATCAGCGCGCACACAAACCCAACCAACCCCTCACTCGCTAAATCAAATTATTCGCATGGAGTGACAACATTTGGGGACACACCAGCAGTGGCTGGCTGCACGAAATTTCCCTGCCAACCCCGCAAAGAGACACAACAACTCTACCGAATCAAGGTGACAGCCCCTCGGTGCTGCCCGCAGTTCACATTGTAGGGCAAATTCCACGCACGCATAGTTCCGGACACCTCGCTAATTGAGTGCACACCAACAGAACAAGTGAAAAAAATAACTGCGCGCAAGATGGCGGTTAAATACGCGAATGTTTCAGCCTGTTTTGTTCAATAGCGTTGGCGAGCAACCTACACAATCCAATCAAAGTGTCACGCCGGAAAGAATGGCTTCAGTCAATAATCATTAAAAACCACGCCGATGCAAAAAGCTGAAATTTGAGTTTGCAACCGAATCCGGGGGCGACAGTGACATGAGAGTGTGTATGTGCGCAAAGACTTTCGTGGGACGGTGCTGTCCAATCTCGCCGTGCCCTGACAAAAAATGGCAGCAGAAAAAAAAAATAGGAGCACACTCTCCAGAAAAGGAGTGACGGTTGGGCAGTTAACCCCCGTTCCTTCTCACACGACATCCACATATGTGCACTCCACCTCAAATACGTACCTCCCCGGACGCCGCATGCATGAAGTGTGGTTTCGTCACCCGCAATGTGTTTTTCCTCCTGCAAACAACCAAAAAAAAAAATAATAATAATGGCCATGGCGCAGCTTCACTCAGGGGAAGCAATCGGAACAGACACGAGTGGGGCCAGGGATCATACCAAAAATATGTTTAAAAAAGGGGGCAATAACTCCTCTAAGCCGCAGAATCGTGCAGTGTCCATCCCTCTTCCTCTAAATTGAAGACTTCCTCAACAGAACAAATGCAGCAGGCACATGTGCAGCACAATATATTTCGCTATCCCACGTCCCATCTTAATTCCCATGACTGCCACGGCGGTGGTGCCGGCGTTAAACCTGGGATGACTCCAAAATATCAAACGCCATGCTGTGGAGAGTGGATGCTTGACAAATGTGGCCGCGTCAGCGTATAACACGAAATGGCACCAAAAATAAAAAACTATTCGCGACTCAACCTACCCGTGTGTGACCGCAATAAAGCAACACTGAGACATGTGTGTAGCAACGCAAAAAAGAAAAAAGAGAGAAGAAAATAATAATGGAATAATCACAAAAACATAACAATATATAAATGCACAAAAAATACATCAACCCGCATAACTTTTCCGTTCATTTTTCTTTTTTTCTCATTTTATACAACAACAATAACTAACGAGAAAAACAAGCATGCCCTCCCACACAGTCCTCGTGGAACAGGAGACAGTCGTTGCAGGCACAACAACACAAAAAATAGAAACAGTGCACAGAAAAAACAGCGGCAATGCCGTTGCAGAGTCCAATGGGTGGCTGTGGTGCGCTGCAACCGCGGCCCCACGCCCTCCCTCAGCGACCAGCAACGCACAACTGTCACTTCCGCGTGGTACACGTCACAAAAGGGCCTTGTTGTTTTTTATCCCTATTGTTTTCTCAATTGAATCCTATGTCCCGCACAACAGCTTCTATCGGAGAACACATCAGCCCCGCTGAGTGGAGGCGTGAAGAAAAGCCCCGACATCCGGAGAGGGAGCTGCAGCAGAGGGCGTGCAACACACACACGTTAGGCATCCTCCCCGCGCTGGCGTGTTGGCTAAATAATTCACTGTTGCCGGAAATCGGTAAAACAACACATCAATAAATCAACAAAAAAACTGATCTATAAATAACAAAAGATGGAGTGCGCCTTCCAGCAGCATCGACGTTGTGCCGCATATGCGAAAAGCCATGTGCCTTCTTGCCGCGCGAAGGTACTGTTGGGGGCAGAGCCTTTCCACCTTGAAAAGAAGAAACTATGTCAGCCTTTTCGTGAGGCACATACTCCCCACTCCCCCTGCGTCCACACCATGGTTGTTGTTTTTTCTAATTGCCGGAAAAGCCGAGCAACGGAGTAGGTGCATGCTTGTCTCTTCGCGCTGCCCACGTCGGCTGGGTTCCACAATGTTCGGTCGCTACCAGTGGCATGCCGTGCGGTGGCGAGTCCGTCCATCATTGTTGTGGCACTGAAAACCGCGTGTTGGACGGTGAAATCCAGCCGGTGGTGATCCCATAGAGCTGTCGTCGCCGGGCGACGTGCGCCTCCTCGGCGGCCTGACCCTCTGCCGTCATGGACTCGGCAACAGTGTGACGTTAATGATTGGACGGTTGCGTGCCACGTTAGGCAAACAGTACACTCTTCCCTGCTGGCATTTTCCTTCCTCGCGGAGGCCAAAGACTCCTTCGGGGACGGAGTCTCTGTGTGGGTTTGCTATTCTTCCTCTTGTGGCTCAACCCTTCCGGCGCGCACGGGTGTCCAATCTCTATTTTTGGCGTCGTGACTTCCTTACAGTCGGGGTCCTTGTGCCGGCTGTGGCTCTGGAACAGAGCGTTCGTGTGCGCGTAAATGGGGCATTAGCCTCGCCTTCGTTTGAACCTTCAATTCACTGTAAGCGCATTCGAACAGGGGGATGCAGTCCAATCGTCGTTTTCCAGGAGACGCTTCCTACTTTTCAGGAGGCAGCATTAACTCTAAAAGTGCCGGAGATAAAAAATGAGCCCGTCACGTTGGTCGTACGACGCCGTGCAGAGACTGCATGGGAGTGGCCTCGGCCTGGACGGTGCTGTCTGTGGGGGAGGTGCGATCGGTGTGCCATCGCTCGCTCTCGTCCTCGATAAACTGGTGGGTGGCTATTCCGGCTCACTGGGGAAATTGACTTTCCACAGCGCCAGGGAGCGCGCAACGCCACGGGAGTTGAACCCGTGCATCACGACACTCACGCGGCAGCTGCAGTGCTTGCCGCACACCGGGCGGTATGCTGGGGCGTTGGTTCGTGGCGGGGTAGGGTCCACCGGGAGGCTAAGAAGTTTCCGTGCGAAGTTCTTTGCGTGCCTACGGTGGGGCATCCGGGACGCAGCGACGGCATGTGCTCGGGATGGCGAGTTGCAGTGGCCGCAGCAGCCATCCGTATTTGTGCGAAACCCCGCTGCGGAAGCGGACCAGTGCGGCCTCTTCCCATTAGTGAGGTGGAGTCCGTGTGCGTGGCTTCCCAGTCGCCTGTCACGGTGGTGCGGCGAGGTTCGGGCTTGAGCTGTCGGGCACGGATAATACTCTCGGCCAATGCGACCATGCCGGTGCTCCATGTGTCAGTGAGCTGTGAGTGGTCGAATGCCTTCTTGGCTTATGCATCACAAGCTCCGTTCCTGGACACGTCCACAATGCGAGTCACCAGGTGATCCAGAACCGTCGACATGTGCTCGCGTGCTTCCACGGTTCAGCAAAAAGGTGCATACACGCACGCAGCCGTGGAAGAAGTCTCGGTGTATATCGTACTCTCTGTGCCAACACCACACCGCTCTGTATCTGCTGTGGTGCATGAATTTCGCACGGCCGGATGGAAGTTCTTAAAATGACCAACGTGCTCGTGTAGGCTTCCTCGTACCAGCGTGGCCAATACGCGACGATATCCCTTGCCTGTGAAATGGGGTTTGCCAAATAAATCAAGAGCCGCGCCGTGAAGGAACGTGCAAATTGCCGGAAGCAGCCGTCACACCTCCTGCACACACAAAACGTGCGGGCCGTGGCGGGCAACGAATCCCAACGCCGCGTCATACAAGGCTCCCACGTTCCACGTGCACACCTGAGGAATCCAGCCATGGCGGTGGTGCGCTAAAGGATAAGTGTGGAAAGTGACTGCGATGACTCTGTCCGTCACCTCCACCGATAAAGAGACATCGATCACCCTGTGCACTCGACAAAGCAGGGCAGGCCTAAATCAGAGAAAGGGGTCGCGCCTCAATACACAACCCACTCAAAGGCGTTCCTGGAAGCACGGGTCCATGCTACTGCTCCGCCACCGCCTTGCTCCTGCAAACTGTATTGCTCCCCGCATGTAAATCCACGGTAAGGTCGAGCTGCAATTCACCACTAACAATAGGCGGCTCGTTGGATCCCTCTTCCATTGCACAAAACGAGCGTTAAGCTCCTCGCACACAACTCCATGAAAATACAGTCCGGTACAACACGACATCAGGAGTGACAAGGGAGACAAGCGAATCCCCTTCCACACAGTCATCGCAAAACAGGAGAAAACCCTTGAAAGTACCCGCGCAAAAAAGAATCGTGTCGCAAAAACAGCGATCAACAATACTGTCGGTGCTGTGAGCAATGAGTGGCCGTGGTGCGCAGCACAGCCGTGGCCCCCCAAGCAACACATATTTACTAATTCCGCGTGTTACACGTCACATGGCGGCGTAATCGATCATACGGCTCGCACTGGATGAACGGTCGAGCAGACTCAGCGCGTCTGAGCGGGTGTCACCAGCCATGGGCTGCTACGGCGGCGCGGGTGGTCGGTACGACGACGCAGCGGTGGCGCCTGAGGCGTAAGACGATAACGTCATTTCGTGGAGCTTCTGCGTTTCTTCGTCGCTCTCCTCGTCATTGCGCAGCAGCGCCTCCAGCCCGCCACGCCGCGGCTCGCGCAGCTCCTGCCAGTGGTGGTCCTCCGCGTACCACACAACGACGCTGTACACAGCGACCGCAAGCAGCACAGCCGTCAGCAGCAGCACGATAGCCGCGTACGCCCTCGCACCGCCGTCGCTCGGCGCAAAGTGGTTGGCCGCGCTCACCAGGCACAGCGCCGCAAGGAGCACAAAGCTCGCAGTGTGCATCACCGTCAGGAAGGCCGAGCGCATCATGTTCGTGAAGGCAACCACGCCCGCACCCGCAAGCAGCACAGCCGCCATGCAGAAGTACTGGACGTGGCAGCCTCCCACGGGCGGGTGCGCAGCCGCAATCAGGCACACCACACACAGCACCGACAGCTGGAACACGCACCAGTACACGCGGCTGCCCCTCATGTTCGTCAGCATGCTGCCGTACATCCGCTGCTGCGCTGCGGGGTGCCAATACCCGACGGGGTACAGCAGGCGCTCGTGCAGCGGATTCCTCGAAAACTGCCAGTACTTCGTGAAGCTCGCGCCCGTGTGGCGGGCAATCAAGTAGCACACGCCAGCAGGAAACGCCACACCGTACAGCACGCCAACAACTCCAATCACGTAGTGCTGCACGCGGGCGCCGGGCATCGCCAGTGCAAGAACGGAGCCAAAGAAAATGCCGAGGTGCATCGCGTGTGCCACAACGTACGTCAGACTCGGGAAGCGCATCGCAGCCCACGCACTCGCCGCGTCCACGCCACGCCACCGCTGAAAGGCCGCCGTCACACCGCAGTGCACGCACCCGAACACAGCGGCGAGCAGCGCGTTGCCCACCACCATCCACAGCGGGTCACGGGCAGCGAACACCGACAGGAAGTACGGCAGCGCAACGGTGCTCGCACGCTCCTGCGCCGAGGTGCATGACATCCTCGCAAACACGCCGAGCGCCTGCATCTCCAGAATGGAGCCCAGTCCGCCGGTCACCACCACGGCAACAGCCGCCGCACCCGCAACAACGCCGGTGATCGCCGAGAGAGCGCTGGAGGCGGCGGGCAGCGTGTTCGAACTGATCGTGAAGGACCCAAGCAGCACACCCTTGCAGCCGCCGAACACTGCCGCAGCGTCGCAGCGAATGACTATCGTCTCGTCGGCAGCAATGAAGTAACCGCGGTGCACGGGCACAGCCAGCTCCAGGACGGTGGACGGATTCGTCGCGTTGCGCACCCACGTCGCGTTGCTCAGCATCGCTCCCCACGGACCACCGATCCCGCGCGGCTGCGCCGTCGACACCGGCACGAAGCTCAGGTGCGTTCCGAGCTGCGGGTCGCGTGCCCACCGAAACGGCGGCGGCAGCGCCACCATAAGCCGCGTCGGGACGGCGCTCCCACCGCCGCGGATGTCGTTCTGCGTCAGGCTCCCACCAGCCGCCGTCGTCGTCACGGCGAGTGTCGGGCACGCCACGTCGCTCCACCACAGCGTGCTGCTCACCGATGCCGTCGGGGTCCGCGTGGGCGACAGCGCCACCGCCTCCGTCACCTGCAGCGTCTCCGTCACCTGCAGGGTCTCCGTCGGCCCGTACTGCGTCGTGCTCATGCTCGGCGTCGAACTTGGTGTCGGGCTGCGCGTCTCCGTCAGCGTCGCCGTGCGGCTCAGCGGCGGCATGGCGGGCGTGCGGTTGCACCCGTCCACGTGCGGCAGGTACACCGGCAGGCAGTCGCGCCCGTACCCGCCCTCAGCACAGCGGCAGCCGCACGACCCCGACATCGCCCTCGTCGCAGCAGCAAAGCAGTGCACGTCGGCGTCGCACACGCCACACGCCACGGGACGGAATTCCCCGATGATGCCGGCGGACCTGTAGTCCATCGGCTGCAGCGCCTGCCCGTTGAGCGTCAGGCACCCCACGACAAACTTCCGGCCGGCTCCCCCAAGCGCAACGGTGCCGTCCATCGCGACGAGCCCGCTGCCGGCGTTCCCGTAGAGCGTCAGTGTGCTCTGCACAAGCTCCGCACTGCGCGGGTACGGCGGCACAGACAGGAGCCTGCCGCTGATGCTGTTGCCGCGCACCGACAGCCACGACCCGGACGCAAACGACGCCGACCCCCGCAGCTCCAGCAGCGCGCCATCGGTCACCGCACCGGCGTTGTCGTTCACCACGACGGCGGACGCGTTGGCCACCACCCCGCTGTCGAACACCAACCCATGCGCGGCGTACACCTGGCTCCCCGACACGCGCAGCACAGCGCCCCACGACGCCACCACGCGCGCACTCGCGTACAACGCATATTCGCCACCGAACACAGCCGCGTCCAGCGCAACACCGCCACCGACAAGCTCCAGCACGGCGCCGTCCACCACCACCGTCCGCCCACCAGTCATCACGGTCACGAGGGCCACGCCGGACACAACCAGCACGGACCGCACGAGACGCAGGCCAGACAACACAAGCACCGGTGCGTAAGGCGAGGACTGCGAGCCAAGAAGATACACAAGCGGCGTCGGCCTCGCGGCAACCAGCAGGGTGTCCGTCACCGTCAGCACAGACCCCGCAGGGAACGTCCCGGTCAGAACAAGTGCACCGTTCAGCGCCTCCACATCGCACACCGACAGCTCCACCGGCCCGCTCCCGTCGCTCCCCGCAGCATCCGCACCGCGCAACGCTCCACCGCCCATCACGTACAGCACAGCGCCGTTACGCAGCGAAACGTTCTGCACAACGATCCGCACGCCGTCCCGCGCCATCCACGGCACGTACAGCACCGGACTCACGCCGTCCAGCACAACGTGGCGCAGCGTCACCTCGCTCGCGCCGGCAGGCACGACGAACACCGACTGCACCGTCACGCCCTCGCGGAAAAACACACTCGACGCAGTGCCCGCAGCGGGCGGCAGCGCGGGAGCTCCCACAGGCACGCACGCCTCGCCGTACCCGCCGCTGCCGCACGCGCACACGCACACACCGTTCTTCATGCTCGCCGACGCCGTCCCGGGCGCGTAGCAGTGCGTGTCCCTGTCGCAGGCGTCGCACCCAGCAACGTCGATGCTCCCAGCGTCGCCAAAGCCAGCCGCTGCGTACTCCTCCGCCGTCGACAGAACACGGCCACCAGCGTCGTTGCACGCCACCCTCAAATGCGCCCCAGCCGAGAGCGACAGGCTCAGCGACAGCATCCGCGGCAGCAGCGCTCGGTTGCGCACAAAGCTCAGCGTGCTCCCAGCAGCGGTCACGGCGCCAGCGGCGTAGAGCATCTCCCTCGAGACGCCGTCGTGCACGTTGCCCTTCGCCAGCAGCATCGACCCGCCAGCCAGCCTCACCGTCGAATAAAACGCCACCGCGTAGTCCTCCGTCAACGAAAAGTCGCTCCGCACAAGCGCCACGGCGGAGCCCGACACGCTCACAGCCCCACGCACAGACACCGCGCGCTTGCACAGCAGGAAGTCGCTGTCAACAAACGCCACCACGGAGCCGCCGCTGGCCGCGACACCGTCCTCCACCGACACGCACAGCCCCAGCGCCGTCTGCACCAACAGCCCGTCCACGTAGAGCGCACCGCGCGACGACAGCGCCACGCCCCCAACAACCAACACGCCAACAGCGTCACGGAACACCGCCGCCACATGCGTGCGCGCAATGGTCAGCACGCTCCCAGTCAGATTCACGTTGTGCACCACGAGGCACGCAGAGGCATCGCCAAGGCCGTAGGCGCCGCGGTACGCAACACGCCTCTCTGCAATCAGCACCGAGTCCACCACAGTGACGCGCGAGCCCGGCGGAAATCGGTTCGCCACCAGCACGCCGCCGCCGAAACGCGACTCAAGCCCGCTGATCAACACATCGGCGCGCTCGCCAGCAGGCGGGTCGGACAGCCACCCAACAACGTACAGACTCGCGCCGCTCACAAAAGTGCAGTTCGACAGCGTCACGTTGCGCACGCTCCCCGACATCGACTCCACGTCCACCACGACGTCCGCCGCAAAGGTCACACCCACGTAGCACGCCACCGACGTCCCGAGACCGGCGTTCACCTCCACATCCACACGCACGTCCCGCACGCACAAGTCGGCTCCGTCGGTGCTCGGTGGCTCGGGAACAGCAACGGGCAGGCACGCATCGCCGTGGCCGCCCTCAGCGCACGTGCAGGCACAGCCATCACTCGAGACCGTCGTCGTGTACGCGGGGAAGCACGAAGCCGCGAGGGCGCATGGGTCGCTGCAGTCCAGGATGGTGGCGTTGTACACGGACGGAACAACGTAGTTCGCTTCCTCCTCGCCGTTCACAGTGTTGCACGCGGCCACAATCGCTCCGTTTGTGAGAACACTAGAAACTTCAGATATCCGCAGTACTGTCGGCGTGACTGTGCTGGACATGAACTGGTTGCCGGAAACAGACACCGTGGAATCGCGGAGATTCACCTCGGGGTTCAGAAAGAGGAAAGCTTCCGATGGGGATTCACGGCAGAGGTTGCCGCTCAACTGCAGCCAGGAGCTGTAGTAGATGCAGGAAAGAAAATTTGAATAAAACACAACCGAGCTTCCCTGCATGTCGTTGCCCTGAAACAAAAACGATGATTGGGATTCCACACTTAAGGCCCAACGAAAAAAAATGACGCACTGCACCGGCCTCGTCACAACGTTGCCTCGAATCACCACGGCAGAGTTGTTCAATACACTCAGCGACGAAGAATGCATAGACCCCTCAAGATGTATCAGCGTACCGTTAACGCCAGCCATATGAAACGTGTTACCCACCACCGCAAACACGGAGTACCACGACACCCTCAGCGCAGATCTGAAAACGTGGATGACGCCTGACGATGCCGTCACGGTCTGAAACACATTGCCACTGAGCACCACCGCGGAGTCGTTGCTTATCGCCAGTCCATTCATCGCAACACACGACGGCCTCCTAATGTCCAAGCCCGACCGAGGGATCAGCCTCGTGACCGTGAAGCGGTTCCCGCTGATCGTGATGTTCGTGTGTTGTGGAAACACACCCTCCGGGATGAGAAGAGCGTCAATAAACCTGTTGCCGGTGACGACGATGTTCAGCGACCCCACAGCGGCGTGCACGTTGCCCAACAGCAACAGCACGGCACCGTCCCTCCACGTGCATCCATCAAACGTGACATTCGCCACGTCGCCCGCCATCGCCCCAATCAGCACCGTCAGGCTCATGCCGCCCCCGCTGAACGTCACGTTGCGGTAGCACAGCCACGACAGCCCGCTGCCCACAGCCTGCGCAACCTCGGGGTACACCATGTCGCTGATGCACTCACCAACCGGCGGATGTGGCGGCGTGAGCGGCACTGGCGGTGGCGGCGGACCAGCAGGCACAGGCGCCGGGACGCACACATCGCCGTGCCCTCCAGCAGCGCACTGGCACTTGCAGTCAATGACCGCCGTCGTCAGCGGAGCAAAGCAGTCGCCGTACTTCGTGCACTCACCGCACGCGGCAACCGCCGTCACGTTGGTGATTCCGTGGAGCGCCAGCTCTGCCGCCGTCGTCACCACACGTCCCGCGACCGTCAGACACCCAGCAACGAACCGGTAGCCGGCGTCAGCCTGCGATAGCAACGAGACCGACAACCCCGTCGAGCCCATCTTGCAGCCCGTCAGCGTCACCACACTGCTGTCGTCAATGATAAGAAAAGTAGATTTGGATTCGTGGAACATCGCACCCACTCCCACGTCGTTTTCGCGCAAATCAAGCCAGCTTGATTCCTGGACGGTCCACGAGTCTTCTGCAAAGATGGCGTATGACACAGGACCGCTGTTCCCCACCACGCGCAACACGCTGTGATCCGACACGCTGAATTCTAGACACTGATACAGGAGGGTTTTCCCGGAGGCCATCGTATTTTTGAGCAGCACAAAAACAGAGTGGTCGCGGACAATGAGGATATTTATGTCGAACAGGTGTGTGTATCCATCGAGGCTGCAGTACCGCACGTACAGCGAGCTGCCAGCCACGAGCATCAGCTTCCCGATCGAGTACAAACCATACCCGCCGTACCTCAATGCATGCGCCCTGACGTTGCTCACCAACAGCGAGGACGCAGTCAACTCGACGTCGTCCAGCGCCACTACGCTCAATCTTTTATTCACGGTGTCAGGCCAGAAAACAATAGAGGACTGCACCGCGTCAACCTCCGTGACGGTGATGTCGCAGTGCTTCGGGAGGGCAAGTGAAAACACAACGACAGAGGACCGCATCACCGTCTGGCTCACGCGGATCAGGACGCCGGATGACTCGGCCGCCGCAGCACCACCAACAAACTGCAGCGCGGCACCGTCACGGAATGTGCACCCGGTGATCGTGATGTTGATGGGGAGATGCAGCGGCATACTGTCGAGAAAGAACGTCAACGCGGCACCCACGCCGCTGAATGTTACACCCACGTAGCAGTGGTGAGTCTTCCACATGTTCAGCGTGAGGATCTTCAGCGTCTGGTTCACCACGCAGCTCGTGTCGCCGTCGACGGCTCTCTCCGCCACGGGCGGCACAACCGTGTCGGGCACCTCGAAGGGAAGACACGACGCGCCATGCCATCCGTCCTTGCAGCTGCACGAGCACGAGCTGCGGTCCACCGACTCCGTCCCGGGCATGTAACACGCCGCGTCGTCGTTGCATGTGCCACACCTGAACACCACCACGCCCTCCGGAAACACATCGTCGTACGACGCCTCCTCACCGCCCTGCAGGTTGCACCCAACCACAATCCTCGCGGGTAACTCAACAATTGTCTGTGGCAGAGAAAGATCAGCAAAGGGATAAATATCGTCCAACTGACGGTTGTGTGCAAGCACCACGGTGGTGCCGCTGCCCGACAGCTGAATCCTGCTCTGGGAGTACGTCATACTTAATACTGAGGCTGCGCTCACGCTGTTGCCCTCCACACGCCACTGCGCACCTCCCTCGAGTGTCACCGAGCCAGACACATACAACAGCGCGGAATCAAAAAGCTCCATGCTACCAACAAAGTCGCAGTCCGCCACTCTCAGCAGCCCCGCGGAGCTTACGGTGTTCTCATCAGAAAAATAAATGCCATTAACGGCTCTCATCGTGTTATTCTCCACGTCAAAGTGGCCGCCGTTCTTCACTTCAACAGCGTAAACATAAACAGATGATTCCATACCTTTAACCTCCGTTGCCCTCAGCGTATTTCCCTTGAGAATGATCCCGCCACCATCAACAACAGCAGCAACGGCGAAACAGACTACGTAATCATTCCCCTCGACGTTGTTGTAAAGTAGCAGCAGCGACGAGTTCGCACCCAAAACAAAATCCAGAAAGGCAATGGCGTAGACCGACGTCGAAAAAAGCACACTGCCCGCCACCAGTATCTGGGAGCTCGCGCCAAAATCACCCCTGAACTCCAAATCACCGGCATCCAGCATCGAGGATGTCACGTTCACGTGCACGCGCGCACCATTCCCCTTGATCGACAGGCCCACGAGGACGCACTGCAGCAGCGTGATGTTGAGTGTCTGCTGTGGCGCATCAAAATGTGACAGTTCCAGCACAATCGCGGCGGTAAAAGTCACGTTGACAAAGCACAGACCACGCACACCGGGATCAGGATCGTCCACGGAGCTGATGCTGCCACCGTGCACGCAGCGGACCTCCGTGTCCCTCGCGTCGGGGAGCGGGAGCGGCCCAAGGCCGTCCGGAACCGCAGCTGGCAGACACGTGTCACCGTAGCCGTCAGCAGCACACACACACTCACAGCCGCTGATGCTGCTCGTCCTCGCTGCAAAGCACACGGCGTCCACAGTGCACGCGCCACAGTCCAATACCGTCACGGGTGCTCCAATATTGAGGTCTTCTCCGTAATCCGTCACAAGAGAGCCCCTTGCCTCGTTGCACATGCCGTAGATGATCGGGCGCGTGTCGGATGGTGG
Source organism: Trypanosoma cruzi (assembly GCF_000209065.1). Taxonomy (NCBI): domain Eukaryota; phylum Euglenozoa; class Kinetoplastea; order Trypanosomatida; family Trypanosomatidae; genus Trypanosoma; species Trypanosoma cruzi. Next base: position 33,190 of record NW_001849321.1, on the reverse strand, counting down.
TGACCACCTGCTTGTCATGTATGCAGTGGTAGACGAGTACGAGCCGTAAGTGAAATTGTTGTGTAGTATCGACCACACACTCCGATCGTGGAACGCCACGCCGTAGTAGTTGGTCACGTACACGACGTAGGCCGTGCGGAACTCGTTGTCGCGGTGCACCAGCCAGCTGCCGTCAGTCACAGTCAGCGTTGTTGCCATCAGCATGGCGAAGCCAAGACGGAAATTGCTCGACACCATCTGCAGAACGCTGCCGCCATCCACCGCAACATCCCTGAACACACACGCGCCTTCGTACATGTTAATGCTCGGCGCACTCCACAAGCTGTTCTGTATGGAGAACACGGAGCCGCCGACAACACGCAGGTCCGACCCAAAAGCGTACATCACGTGCGTCTGCGACCTGACAGCGCAATTGTCCATGTAGAAGACGCTGGACAATTTCACGCCGAGACCGCGCTCCACGACAATCGCAGAGCACGAACCCCCGCCACACAACAGCGTCGACCGCGTCATGACAAACCGCGTCGACAGAAGCCGGACGCCGTCCAGGACAAGCGCGGGGCCGTACCGAAATCCCTCAAAGCCAGGTGTCGTCGGCATGTACTGCGACCCGCCAACCGTCGCGCGCAGCGTTGAGTTCGCCAGCAGCACACTCGAGTGCGGCGGCATCGCGCCATGCAGCACGATCGTGCCCTCCAGCGACGTCACGTTCGTCATGTTGACGAGGGCGTGGGGCATCAGGCGCGCCGTGCTCTCGCTGAGGCCGCCAATCCGCAGCTGCGCGCCGCCCGCAAGCACGCAGTGGCGCAGCGTCACGTCCAGCGCGTCAGCGAACGCGTCCATCGAGCGCAGGTCCACCGCCACAGTGATCGGTCCGCTGAACACCACCGAGTCGAAGCACGCCGTCGCACGCCCGCCGCCAACCGTCACCGACTCCGTCAGCGTCACGCCACTCACGCAGCCCTCCGCGGTATCGCCACCACCGCCGGCCCTCGCAGGCGGAACGTCGAACGGCAGACACGCCTCGCCCACACCGCCGGCACGGCAGCTGCACACGCAGTCGGAGAACGACGCCGTCAGCGCATCAAAGCACGCCAGCGCAGCCGCACAGCCGTCGCACGGCACCACGCTCACGGAGGGCAGACCGGCCAAGCGGTAGTCGCCGCTGCTCCGCAACACACGGCCACCGGCACGGTTGCACTGCACCGACACGACGCCGCTCGTGATCGTCGGCCCGGAGACAAGCGTAGCGCCGGTGGCAGTGCAGCGCGCAATCGACACGGTGCCGCCGCTCAGCGTCACCCCCGACAGCGACGCCACCGACGACGCCTCGCCCACTGCCCACACGTCGTGCAGGTCCAGCCACCCGCCGCCACCGACCGTCCCACCGTCGCAGCGCACCAGCGACGACGCGACAGACCCCTCGACGCCCACGAAGCGCAGCACCGAATCAACCACCGCGAGGCGCTCTCCAAGCACAATGCCACCGCCGCTGCTCACAGCCGACACGTTCGTCACGGAGAACACCGAGTGGCTCCGCAGACTGAGACGCGACGAGGACGCCACATGCATCGCGGACGCGGTCGGACCGCCCGACGCCTCCAGCAACACGCCGTCAAACACCACCGCGCTCGACAGCAGGTCCATGCCGCCGCCAACGTACACCGCCGTCCCGCCCGTGTGCAACGACCTCAGCAAAGTGTTGCTCACACGCAGCTGCGTCTGCAACAGCGACGTCGAGTGCAGCACAAGCGGCGACGCCACAGCGTCTGTCAACATGCTCAGCTGGGAGTAGCGCATCGGTCCCGCCGTCACAATCGTCGAGTCACGGACCGTCACGTTCGTGTGTGCCGGCAGGCTGTGCACAAACACAAGCGAGCAGTAGCCGCCGGACAGCCCGCTCACGCTCACCTCCAGGCTCCGGTCACTCGCCGGCTCACCGCTGTAGCCCCGCACGTAGAGCTGCGCACCGCCGTCGCACACGCAGTTCCTCAGTTCGATGCGCAGCGCACCGGGGAGCATCGCCGGCACGTCGAACACCACAGCCACGCCGTTCGTGATGGACACGCCGTCCATCAGCACCGTGTCCACGGCGCGGCCAACCGTGATGGCTCTGTCCACCGTGCCGCCCCGCAGTCGCAACACCACCGCATGCACCGCGGGCATCCACGCAGCAGCTGCCGCCAGCACCAACGCCACAAGCAGCGCCACACGCACAGCCGCAATGGCACTGCGCTGCAAACGGTGCCGGCTGCGCGGACACGCACCCACCGCAGACCGCATCCACCAACCCAGACAAGTACCAACAAGGCTGTCGTGGTGTGTCGCACTCGCCCAGTCGACCGTAACTCCTGCTTAGCAAATCCTTTTCTGCAGATTGCGAATCCAGTAACACAATTCCTATATATCGTTAACCCACTGCTAATCCTACTGCAATTAATCCCTAACACTTGAAACGATAGTTGTGCTGGTCAAGCAAAAGTATCTCTAACTGCACAGTCGAAGGAAAAAGAAGACAGAAACAACAGCAAATAAAGAAATTGGCACGCAGAAGCATCCGGCCACGGAAAGTCCGTACTGCAGCACAGCCACCGACAAAAAGAAGCGCAGACACCACCACGCCAGTGACACCCTCGCCCTCCCACCGCCCACGCAGCTCCACACAGCTACCATGCAGAGTGGCGCAATCCCGGAGAGGAGGCACATGACCATTGGCACCGCTCCTGTTGCCGAATGGCTACATCACAGAACAGTCCCGATGCAGTGAAAGACACACAAGAGCCGAGACAGATTCACATGGCGGCGTCGCAACCGACAGCCATCGAGCGCGTAAAAAAAGGTGTTATTGGTGACGCGGAATAGGGGTGGAGGATTCGCCAGTTGCCAGCTGTCAGAGTGTCGTTTTTCGCTCACGTGGGTCGGTATTGCACAACACACAGCGGCACCATACGCGCAGACGGCAATGCACACAGAAGGGATGAAGAAGCACGGCGGCATCCAGTCACAGAAAACAAGAGCCCAAACCAATTGCAAAGTCCGATTGGCTCGCAGCCGTCTGGATGGTGGTCGCGTCGCTGCCGTGCGGTGCGTGTGTCTACAGAAAACTGCAATGATGAAGAAAGCGGAAAAAGACGCAGTGCGGTCCTCGTCTATCTCAGTTGGTCGTGGCAACAACGTCATCCCTCCAGATCGCCTGCGGCAAAGACTGTCGCATTCAGCAGAGGTTGGTGCCTTCCTCCCCAAACTGGGGCGCCACTCCACCAAAGCCGTCGCTCGCCCACTCCCCCACCGACACAACGAGAGAGCAACAGCGGACGATGCGGCACGTGCGACGAGCACGCAGTCACCGTGACCAAGAAAGGGAAGCTGCGCAGCGCAAGCAAAATGAAAATACAATAAGTACTCCATCATTTCAATAGGACGTGGAGGCGCCGCAACCCACACAAAAAACGCAAAGCCGTGCAGTGGTCGTTTCTTCTTTTGCATTGAGTACTCTCAAATAACTCCCATGGCCGCACGCCAGCCACCATCGTCGAGCACATCCGCCCAATAAGTAGGGATGTGAAGAAGTGCCCCGGCCCCAGGAGAGGGCGCTGCAGTGGAGGGCGTGAAACACACACTTGTTACGCATCCCCCACGGTCAATCGCGGTGGCTCAATCATCCGTTTTTGCCAATAATCAGTAAAATAACAAGCCAGAATAATCTTCTGGGCCACTGGCCGGATCCTAAAATTATCTATATAAACCAAACAAGATAGGAAAAAAAGAGGGGATTAATGCAGAGGCATTAATTGCCTCAATGTTTTCTTCTAATTTTATATACATATTCTTTTGAGCGCTAAAGTGACCTTTTGTACTCAGTTAGGATTTAAATATTATTACTTACAAAGCGGCAGTCTTTTTGGTCCTCCAGCCGCAGGACCCCGCCGATCCCCTCCACAAGTTCCACCCCTTCACAAGGTCCTGAAGTGCAAAAACACGACCGCGTGATATGCCGTCTGCGGGGTTTTCTGGATACCGCACGTATGCGAAGGATGCATGTATTCCGCGAGAGTCAACAAACTCGTATATCCGTTGCAGCTCCCACGTCATGGCGTGTGATTTTGAGCTGCCCTTATTCGCCGCTCCTTGCAGCAAAGTGTTGTCCACCCAAACGTCCATGGCGGATGGCAAAATGGCGGGAAAGGCCGATAAGGCTAAGAGCACCGCGCGCACCTCGGCCTGCATGATAAGAAAAGAACTCCTCCTCCATTTTTCTCCGGCGGTTTTAACATTGCTTGAATCTGGAATAAAAACGGCTCCCCATCCATGGAGCGATGCGTCCGTGATGATGGCGGCCGATGCTTTCTCCCTGAGCTTGATGATTCGCTTGCGATTGTTCTCGATGATGTGTCGCAATCGCTCGCCCGAGCCAACCGCTGCCGGCCGAAGGTTCGCCGGGGATGTCTCCCGCACAATTCCCCGGTTAAGTGCGGGTAATCGTCGTCGCACTGCCTTGCTGAAAAAGAAGCGGCACATAAACGCGTGCAAAAAATGGCCGCCGCATACAAAAGGCGTGACGCCGTAATCTCCATTTCCGCGATGGTTGAAGAATTAAGCGACGGCATGGCGCGCACAGACCGGACAAACCTGTCACTCAGGGATACCGCCTGGCGAGTGTGATCAAACTGCACCCCCAGAAAGGTGTAATGCGTAGCGCCCGATTCGTGATCCTCCCCCATCGATGCGTGGCAACTGTCCGCATTACGAAGCACCTGGGCTTCCCACAATGTCGCACCGCTTTTCGACCCTGCAATGCGTATATTATCGATCCATACGTCGACGCACACCGATGGAGGTGCAGCCCATAGGAAGTGAACCACCGTCGTCACCCCGCAATTGCTGAAGTAATAATAATCTGGAGAATTTCTGGGACGGCCTTGTATCCCACTGGGAGCCGTGTGAGCTCCACCAGCGTGCCGTCCTCCACGCGGCATCGAAAGAGATGCCGAGTCTCCCGCGGTAAAGAGACTTAAAAAAAGGACGCCTTTAAGTCCAGGCAGAACGCGGCCTCAGCCATCACAGGTGGCAAATAATGGGAAATGTGTAAAAGAGGAACATTAGCCTCATAAGGGTCGTCTCTGTTCCTGTCGCGTGGCCACGCAATCCATCGTCGTCGTAAACCGGTGGTTTTCTCCTCCACAACCGAAAAGGGTATTATCTATCCGCCTGTTCTTGCAGAAAAAGCGTCCTCGATAATTCCCGCTTCCTTCAGCAATCGCGCGCCAGCCGCTGAAATCCTCCGTGAGCCTTCGCGCGCCTTGCTGGAGGAGGATAAAGGTAAAGGGGACCGCCCGACGAGTCTCCAAACTTGCATGAGCCTCTCCAAGGTAGACGGGTTCAACCGGCCCTTGATCCACTCTGGATTCAATGCGGGCACCTTGACCTGCTGTAGCGGGATGGTTCGTTCATCTTGTGGAGTGGCCGGACGCGTCCTTGTCGCGCGTCTCGTTATTGTAGCGGCATGATTGTGATAAAATTCATGAGAAAATAAACGCTCCTCCGCTCTCGACACGGGTTCCTGCCCTTCCGCCGTTTCTCCCTTCACATCAATGCGAGCAGCGACGACACCTGGGTCAGCATTGTGGTGTACCTCCACAAATATCAAACAGTATTCTGGGGAAGTTCGAACGGGTCGACGTGCTTCGCCAACTGCGAGATCACGTGTGGATCCAAATTGTATGCCTCCACGATTTGAGCAGCGTGCCGCAACACACCCTTTTTTGTGGAATGCGCCGTGGCATTCCAAGGAACCAGGGCTCGTTCGACTTTGGCATTAGTAATATTCGTGAGCTTTTCGCTTTCTTGAAGTGTCCTGCATAGCTTTATATTGTCGAAGGCGTCCTGCCCTCGTGTTCTCACGAACCGCGAGGCGCGGTGGGGATCCGCCCTCGCCGTCTTCGGCGCCACGGACCAATCCAGAATTATGGCCCCGTCCGCCTTCAGTTTAAAATTGTTGGGAGTCAAGGCCGCAATCTCAAACCAACGACTCGCTGTTATCCACGCAAGTCGTACGACAACACGTTCCTTCCATTCGGTCCGGCTGCGGATAACTTGATTCATCTCTTCCTCTGTCAGGGGGCGCGCCTGCCTCGTCTCCGATCGCACCGCAACTTTTTGTAACCCCAGAATCACCATATCCAGCGGGGTTCGATCCATTTCCAACATGGACCGCAGCATCCTGGCGTACTGAAGTCGGGTCGATGGCGCCACTTCGACTGCCATCAAAAAAGGCCGCGCAGCTCTCCTCGTTCATCGGCTGTTCGTGCGTGCAGCAAAAGGTTGTGAATTGCCCAGCTAGAGACATTCTCTGCTTCCACGTTGACGGCGCCCACATCTCTCGAGCAACCTCGTTCCCTCTCTTCGTGTGGCTGGCCCAAAGCGGTGATATCGGTGTTTCGTTGTACCACAGCCGAGCGTCGTTGGCAGATAAGCTCCATTTCCCTTCTCGACGATTTCGTCGGGAAATTTGAAACATCGGATGGAGCATCGGCGGCGCGGTGCGACTTCTTTACGGAATAGCGGGAGGTGGTGGACTGGAGGGAGCTGCCGTCGTCCGCTTTCATGAGAAGCAGCAAGCAGCCCCTCTGCCGTTTCTTGACGGCCGTCCGCGCTGCGAGTAACTTCCTCTGGTTGCGTCTCAGACGTTGCTTTTAGATGTGTCGTGTCCATAAACATGAAATAACCGGCAACGCAAAGATATTTGCGTCCCTCGTCGTTCCAAGGGAATCTGGATTGCCCTCGCAAAGGTGTCAGCCTCATGAACGGCGGTGCAAGGACGGGCGAGAACGTTGAAGAGCGGGATGCCGGGGTCGGACGCCATCATGAGCCGCATCCGGAATGCCTGCACTAAGATCCTGCCAAAATTCATGATTCGATCGGTGGAATCCCGCTCCGCTTCCAGCGCACACATCCACGCAAACAAACTGTCAACGACAAGTTGGGCCTGGTCCTCCGCCTGGCGCCAATAATTGTATGCGCCCCGGAGGTCCAAAAAGACTCCGGAAACGCCCTCATCCCATACACGCGGGGCCAATTGGTGGAGTCGAATGCGCGGAACATTCGTCCCTCTTTTCCTGTAGCGGAATGATCGTCCAAAAAGAAGTGCTGGAGGGCAAAGGCATCGAGGGATAGAAATGTGGTCACCCGAAATTGCCCTGAGACGTCTGGAGAAATAACCTGCCGTCTCTCTCGCGCCGGAGTTCGTTGGGCCGTGCGTGACGACGCGCCCACGGCCATCAAGCGATGCTTTTAACGTGGTTTTTTGGTAACGCCGTATTCGGCCTTATTGTGACACGCGACAGGTCCATCTGTCGGACCTCTCCGAGAGGTGGAGACTTCTTCCCGGCTCGCCGTCTCCGCCTCCCACGCGGCTCGCCGCGCCTCTCTAGCACTAACGCGTGCCTCTCGTTCCTGTGGTTGGGTGCGGGTCACCTCCAACTGCTGTTCGCGGCCGGCGAGCGCGCATTTCCGTTCTGCAAGAAGGCTGCCGGCGATCGCAATGTCAGATTCGCGCACCGATAGGTTGTTATGCGCCTCTTCCACCCGCGAATGAGGCTGAGCGCTTCGATTCTGCACGTCTGCGGTGGCGTGGGCGCTTTTCGTGCTCAAGCGCTCCCCTTCAGCAATGATGAGCCCTTGCCACGCGCCCCAACTCCCGGCCTGCGCCCATGATGGGCAAGATCAATTGATTCTCAAAATTTGGTACTTGAAACGCCCGTAGATTCGCAATATGTCCTGTAAGGCTCGAATCCTCCCAGGGCTTGGTGACGTTTCCCAAAATCAGGCATAAGCCTGTCGATAAGGGAGCCACAGTTAACGTCTCATCCGACATCTCGGTTCCATTAATAAACGTCATCTGCACCTGGGCTTCGCCCCGTTGGCGTACCAGGTCCCAGAGACGGGCGCCAATATCACACCACTCAAAAACAGTGTAAGGAACCAATGCCGTTTCCTTAAACCAAGCTGGCTGTGTCAGTAAGCTTAAAATAAAAATAAAAAATTGTCCGGCCGCCATCGGTTCCCTGCCCCTACAAAGTCGTGGCCTCCCAAAATTCATACGATGGGAAAAGTCTCATAAAGAAGAGCATTAGTTTTACCAGGATACATATACATCAATTAAGTTCGCCAGGTCTCCCACGACCATTCTCTTCAGAAGCTCCTACGAAAAGAAATGTAGTAACACCGTAACACCGCCAGCCACAATGATTCCCTCATACCGGGGCAATTCTCCAATTACGCCTCGTATGCACACACAAAATCAACATAACATATAAAAACCACCCAATGTTTTTCACCAGAAACCAAACAACCCCACTCCCTTTCCTTAATTTATTCTGTCACTGTTATTTTCGATAGCGTTGGACATTTTGGCATTTGTGTACGGTGCTGCCGCATGGGGCTGGTGCACCCGCACCGCATGCTCAGACACAAGCATCCAAAAATACATAAATCCCACAATATTTTTTACCATAAATCAAGCTGTCTCGTTCACTTGCAATTTCCTAATCTATTTTCCCATTATTATTATTATTATTATTATTATTATTATTATTATTATTATTATTATTATTATTATTATTATTATTATTATTATTATTATTATTATTATTATTATTATAGCACACTTCGGAGAGCTTCGTCTCTTCTAAAGTCTCTGGATGATATTGATACTTGGTACTGGCGCACCTCTTCCTCCAGAACGCCGCAATCTCTCGGCTTTCAGCGCGGCTCACACTATTGGGATTGTCGACATCACATCTCCGCCAGTCGTTCATCGGCATGCTGTCTGCGTGCTGCACATAAATAATCTCCCACGAGAATTCTTGGGATAACTCCTCCCAACCATTAAAATAAGCCGCCAGACACTCAGTGAACTGCCTCACAGTGCTGGCGGTCGTGTGGCGCCCACTCGCCGTAGCCATCCGCAGCCCAACCAGCGTCTTCCGCGGTAACTCCACAAAGAAAAAGCAGTCCACCAGCGGAAAGATTGCACCCGCCGGTATGCACAGCACCCCGTACTTTATTTTGGTATTTGTATGGTATTCCATTGCAATCACTCCACATAAGACTCGGCGCGGTGCCCTTCAGGGTTCGCCTCCAGCACCGCGCACTGTCGTCCACGGCGTGTTGGTGGCATCAGCTCCTTGAGGTCCTCTAATAATGCACCGAAAAAATCCCCCAAACATAAACGCGCGCAAGCCAAACCTTCGCATACATTCAGACAAAAGAGTATTCCTCTTCCCCAATACTAGCAACAGAAAAATATATACATCCCCATCACTCATTACGTTTCCCAAAATAGTGCGATATTCAACGCCCGAGGCAAACAGATATCGGTGCGTTCAGAAATCCCTCAGCACCGACTTCTCCTCTTCCTCGGACAACCCTCACGAGCTTTTGAGACGGATCCCCAGAGTCCCACAGTCTCACTCCCCCATGCGTAAAGTGCTTTTCACCGTCCCGGGGAATTGATCCCATCCAAAGCATCCTCACTGGC